>NC_133658.1:104549647-104770715 GCF_037893015.1 Macrotis lagotis | reverse complement strand
GAATATCTTCAGTAGAGGGTTCCAGTCCATTCCTCTGCATTTTTTTGCATCACTGTCAATAATTACCACCAAGTTGTTCTTAAATTTTCAGATAGTCAAGCTAGGAAGTAGCTCTAAAGTTTGGCTGGAAGAAATTGAGGTTAGAAATTTGGCAAATGTGGGATGGCTAGGTGGCACAGTGGATAAAACACCGGCCCTGGAGTCAGGAGTATGCCTTGGTCAAGCCACATAACCCCATTTGCCTTGCAAAAACCTAAAAAAAAAAAAAAAGAAATTTGTCAAATAAAATAAGAAAGAGTGTTTAGTGTAAAGTTTTGAGTTAATGTGATATGGAGGATTACTAATTAATTAGTTAGTCAACAAGTATTAATTAATTATCAGATACCAAGTAAAGCACTGGAAGGTACAAAGAAAGGCAAATGGTAGTCCTTGAAGTTCTGGAGGAGCTAGAGAGTACATTCAAACAGCAGATTTGGATTGTAAACAGCTGACTGAGAAGAATGAAAATAATATTTAAATTTATGATCCTCTGCTTGAAATCTAGGAAAGATAGACGTTTGCCCAGGATTCAGTGAACCTGACAAGGACAGTTAAAGATGCCATTTATGAAGTCTTGAAAATCTAACAAATATGACTTTATTAAAAATAAAAGATGTAGTGGAGAAGGAGAGGAGAAAACTTTATATATGCCTGTATTTGTGTATAGGTATACATGTATACCTATGATATACAAGGATGCACGCATGCATATATTTATATATGAATGCCTAGATATATATGCATATATAAATATATGTTTTGGTTATACTATAGAATGAAGAAAACCAAGTGAGGACACAAATTTTGAAATTTGTAGTTGTCAAATGTCAAGGAAAGTGCTAGTAATATAACCCATCCTCTCATTTATTGATACAGAATCACACAAATTATAATAAATTAAAGTCAACTAGAAATCCTGATATGAAAGATACATTAATCATCAAAATTATCATAGATTTAGTGGGATAAAAGTAATAGATCTCTACATGGCCAGCAATGACTCACTATTGCCCAAGTATTCAATATCTCAGTGCCTCATATTAAGGTTGCAATTTTTTTCTCTCTCTTCCAATTAGGATACACATAGCTCAGAAACAGAAATTGAACATATATTTTTCTCACTGCAAAGGCAACTCTCTCCCTTAAAGCTCATTATATTTCTAATGATATTGCACATAAAAAAATCATCATAAAATAAAAATATTTGCTAAGGAATTTCCCAGTCAATAGTTATTCAAACATTCCTTCTCTCTCCTCTGTTTAACACTATCCTCACCAAAGATTGGATCAGTATCTACCAGAATTCCCTGCTCCACATGCAGGAAGTTAGAATATTTATTACTATTATAGACAAAGAAGCTGTCTCCCCTCAGGGGCAATAAAGTTCAAGCTGTTGTTATTAATATATTTTTATTGTGGAATCGGTCCATATAGACAAGGTTTACTACTATAATAAAACCTATCTATATGGTGAATCCAGTTGTTCCAAACTATAGACTCTATGCATTCTTGAACAGATGTTTTCCTTATGGTGTCAAGCAGTATGGAAAGGTGGGGAAGACAACAGTGTGTGTAGCGAGTCTTCCTTGATGAATGCTCTAATTTTGTTGATTTTCTTTTCTTTGCAATGCTTCTTATGTTAATTGTTGAAAGAGTGAGGAATGTCTTGTTTCTTTCAAATATTCAATGTAAATTACCAGTGTACCAGACTATTACATCATCCATCCCTAGCCTTTCTGTTGAAATTTTTGTTGATCAGTCTTTCAACATTGTCTATATGTACTAGAATAACTGATCAACAGAGGCTCTTGAGGAAATTAATGAGGTTCTTAAATAGTTTTTTCAACAATAAACACTTTTTCATAATTGTGATTCAAAATCAAATGTAATGAAATATTTTATCACTCTGTCATTCGATTTGACTTCAAGAATATTGGGGAAAAATCCTTTACCCACAGATCTAGGGATTGAAAGTAACTTGGATGGGCCAGCTAGGTGGCGCAGTGAATAGAGCACCAGCCTTGGAGTCAAGAGTGCCTGGGTTCAAATCCGGTCTCAGACACTTAACAATTACCTAGCTGTGTGGCCTTGGGCAAGTCACTTAACCCCATTGCCTTGAAAAAGTCTAAAAAAAAAAAGAAAGTAACTTGGAAATCATCAAGTTCAGCTAGTTCCTTTTACAAATAAAGAAACCCAAAATCACTAAGTGACATGCAATGAAAGAGTCATTGAATTCCTATCTTGCAATTCCAGGGTGAATGTTCTTTCTATTGCAACATTTTCTCCATTGCTGTTGCTATTTTCATAATTTTATTTTCATCTGCCAAGATAAAATATCTATGAAAACTTTTCTTCACTACATATTATGAATTCTTTGTCTCCTTTTAAAGTGAATTCATTTTAAAAAACAGTTTCCCAGGGGTGGCTAGGTGGCGCAGTGGATAGAGCACTGGCCCTGGAGTCAGGAGTACCTCAAAGCCAGCTTCAGACATATAATAATTACCTAGCTGTGTGGCCTTGGGCAAGCCACTTAACCCCATTATCGTGCAAAAACCTTTAAAAGAAAAAGAAACCATTTTTCCCAAGACTAATTATCCCCAGAAAACAAGGACCTCTTTCATTGTATGTGTAAAGGAATGGTATAGGTGGAAGGGAAGAGTGTACAAGTGAAATAATTTATCATGAAGTTAAATGTGGTATAGGAAGAAGCATGATAGAAATGATCTAGGTGAAAAGCAATGGAGGGAAAAATATAAGCAATATTGATGTGTTAATATAATTTTTATAACCTATGCTGAGTGAGGAAATAAATGGATTTGGGAAACCCATCAATGTTCTGGCAGGGAGACAAAAGATATTTATTATATGAACTTCAATTATCCAAAAATCTGCTGGAGTTCTTTCTCTGACAAAAACAGAGTGGCTAATAATTTATTGGCTTACCTTATTGTTAATTTCATATGAAAAGAAAAAAAAGTGGAAGAATCACAGAGAGGACTTGATCCTTACCAAAATGGAAGAACTAATTGCTAAAGTAGGAATTACTGGAATCCTAGGAGTGAACACTCAATCTTCAAATTTATGAGAGAGACAAAGAGGAAAAGTTGGCCATAGTCTGATGTTTATCATTGATATAGACTGATTAGTCTCTGAGGTGTCTTCCATTTCTAACAATCTACTCTTCTCTGATTCTAACTCTGCATAAGATTTAGCAAGCTTATTGATAACCTTTTGAAATTTGTCTCTATCTCTCACTTTTCATTTTTCTGTATGTGTCTTTGCTTCCATTTAGTCCCTACTCTGCATATATTTTGTGCCTTTTCACCTTTATAGTTTAATCATATCTGGTCTGAAATATCCTTCCTCTTTTCTTTGCATTTATAAAAACTGATTTGATTTTCCAGATTTAGGTCAAGTCTTTCTTCTTATAAATCTACCAAGGCATCTGAAATGTTTCCAATAACTAAATGCCTTATTCTAGTTATTAATGATTTATGAAGCAACTCATCATCTACCATTTATAGTTTTTTCTAAAAATTGCCTAAAGCTATTGATTAAGTGATTTTGGTTATATTTTCATGGGTGTTTATCTTTTTTTCCCCCAACTAAACTAAAAGCTCTTTGAGAAAAAGGACTGCTACTGTTCTCATAGGATATTTGTTGATCTGATCTGATTTTAACATCTCTCAAAAAAGCTAAGAAATCGTCATACTTGTTTGAAACATTTTTTCATTTTTTTAACTAGAATTATGGGTCTATACTGACCTAATGAACTACACAGCTACAAAATATTCATTCATTTTGGGCAGAATTAAAATCAGCATTTGATATTACCACAAATTTGAGTCATAGTATTTTGTAGTAAATTGACAAAGGACTGGTTTTCTCCTTATTATAGATGAGTAAAGTGAGGCTGAGGGAGGTTAAGTGATTTCCTTCCACTCCCACAGCTAGTAAGTGATAGAATCAAGGCTAGAAATAATATTTTCAAACTTCGTTGAGTATCCTTTACATTGTACCAGACAGGGGTTAATACAGCTGACTTGCACTTTGGAGGATCTTGTAAAGCTCATAATTATTCTTCCAACTCATTAACCTTTCTCTAGCTTTATTTCCTTCCCTTTTCTGTCTTGATCCTACAGTTAACCAATTTAACAAGGCATTGTCCTCAGTCAGCTCCTGCCTTCTTGTCCTTCTACTGTTCATGCTCTGTTAATCCTCAATTCAGTTATCACCATTATCCACCTATTCTGGTCACTGAATATTGCTAGAGAGTGACTTGAGATAATGTTGAGTGGGTTCATTATAGTTTCTTATCAGTGAATCAATTGAGCCTTTCCTACTGGTCTGACTATCCCTGAATCCCTATAATATTTCCTTTATAATGGCTCAATCTCTCTTTGGCTTATGAATATCAGTCTTTCTCTCCCAATAGCTGGTCTTCATGGATACAGCATTTCAGTTTGTATAGAGTGCTGCCTGGGAGACAGAAAGATCTGGATTCAAATCTCACCTCTGATATAAGCTAATGGTGTGACCCTGAACAACTTAATAGCTTTCTCAGTGCCCCAAGTAACATTTAAAGAATATCAAATGCAGAGCAGCTGCCAATTAACTCAGAGGTTAAAAAATGTTGACCTGACTCCTTATTGTGCTTAAAATATGAAGGTCATCTGTCTTAAATTCAATCACCTTTCTTCTCTACAATCTATTCTGCAGGGTTTTGTTGTTGTATTACCTTTCGATTTTTGCTCCAATTTCAGAAGATAGGATAGGTTTTTTGGCTAAGAATAATCACTTCACCTTCGCTATTGAGCCACTGATGTCATTCATACATTACTATATTGAGTGTTTCTTTCTTTTTGTCTCCTTTTACTGACATATCCAAAAGCACAACAAAACAAAAAGAATAAAAAAAAAAACTTATTTGACCTGTCATCTCTCACCAGCTATAGCTTACTCTTTTCTCCCACTATTAAACTCATAAAAAAGATAGCCCAAGGGGGGCGGAGCCAAGATGGCAACAAGAAGGGATCCAGTCTTAGGAGCTCTCTGATAAAATTCATCAGCTAAGGACTCTAACTAAACTTTCGAGAGACAGAACCCACAAAGGGACCCAGTGAGGCAGTTCTCCTACTCAAGGTAACCTGGAAAAGAGCAGAAAGGCTCTGCTCCCCGGGGTCGGAGAGGCGGCCGGCCAGAGGGGTGGCCCACCAGAGCCAAAGAACCTCAGCCTCCAGGAGGCAGCCCCAGGGCACTGGGGGTCTCAGCTCACAGCAGCGGGGGAGTCTCCTGAGCTGCACCCAGAGGAGCACAGGGCACAAAGTGGGGGAACAGCTGGGGACCTCTGCCAGAGCAAGCACTCAGAGACCAGCCCTCAGGGCACACAGCAAGCAGCATTGTCTTGCCCCAGCCCAGATCCAGGAAACAGAAGCAGGTGGAGCTGGTAAGCAGGAGCCCCCAGGGCATGAGCCCATTGAGCTGAGGGAGGGGAGTGAAGAGAGACTGCCTAGCTCTGTCCTCTGCCCCTGAAACAGGACTCTGGGGCTCTGACCACATTCAGATGCTGACCACAGTCTAGGCCCCCCCATAGAACAGCAGCCCCCCCCCACATCAGCCCCTTGGCAGAGGGGGGCGCTTATGGTCATTCACAGACCAGGAGAGAGGACAGAACCTCACACACTGAGACCTTTGTGGGAGTGTCCCAAAAGCTCAAGAAACACCCCACACCAGGCCCAGGCTGGGAAAATGAGCAAGCAGAGAAACAGAAGACTATTGAGAAATATTTTGCAAATGAGCCCAAGAAGGACCAAAATACTCACTCTGAAGATGAGGAAGCACAAGCTCCTGCATCTAAAGACTCCAAGAAAAACAGAAATTGGGCTCAGGCTATGATAGAGCTCAAAAAAGATTTTGAAAATCAAATGAGGGAGTTGGAAGAAAAACTGGGAAAAGAAAGGAGAGAGATGCAGGAAAAACATGAAAATGAAGTCAGCAGCTTAGTCAAGGAAATCCAAAAAAATGCTGAAGAAAATAGCATGCTAAAACCCAGCTTAGGTCAAATGGATAGAACAGTTCAAAAAGTTATTGAGGAGAAGAATGCTTTAAAAAGCAAAATTGGCCAGATGGAAAAAGAGATAAGAAAACTCTCTGAGGAGAACAAATCCTTCAGACAAAGAATAGAATTCAGGGAGATTGATGAATTTAACAGAAATCAGGAACCAATACTTCAAAACCAAAAAAATGAAAAATTAGAAGAAAATGTGAAATATCTCATTGAAAAAACAACTGATATGGAAAAGACTTAGGAAAGATAATTTGAAAATTATTGGAATACCTGAAAGTCATGATCAGGAAACGATCCTTGACATCATTTTCAAAGAATTACTACAGGAAAATTGCCCAGATATTCTAGAAGCAGAGGGCAAAATAGAAATGGAGAGAATCCACCGATCCCCCAGAGAAAGAGAGCCCAAAAAACCAACCCCTAGGAATATTATAGCTAAGTTCCAGAACTCTCAAGTCAAAGAGAAAATATTACAAGCAGCCAGAAGGACACAGCTGCAGTCAGGATCACACAGGACTTAGCAGCAGCTAAGCAGCTCGTAGGGCTTGGAATACAATATACCGGAAGGCAAGACAGCTTAGAATGCAGCCAAGAATGAACTACCCAGCAAGGCTGAATGTCCTCTTCCAGGGAAAAAGATGGACTTTCAATGAACCAGGGGAATTTCAAAGGTTCCTTTTGGAATGGCCAGAGCTGAACAAAAGGTTTGATCTTCAGATACAGGACTCAGGTGAAGCATGGAGATTGGAGGAGAGGGGGGAAATATGAGGGACTTAATGAGGATGAACTGCATGTATTCCTGCATGGAAAAATGACACTGATAATACTCATATGAACCTTCTCAGTTAATAGAGCAGGTAGAGAGAGCTTTTATAGTTGAAGCACAGGAGCAAGCTGAATTCAAAGATAAAATATGGTGTAAAAATGGAGTCAATAGAAAAAAAAGGGAAATGGAATGGGAGAAAGAAAAAGGAGAGGGGGAATAGTCCAAGATATTTCACATAAGATTTTTTTTTTATTACAATGAGCTATTGCAATGATATGGAAGTGGAGAGGCAAGGGGGAATGAGGGAAACTGCTCTCATCAGAGATGGCTAGGAGAGGAAACAGTAAATATACTCAATGGGGTATAGACATCTGGAGTAAGAAGCAGGGGGGAGCAGGGGGAAGGGGTGGGGATGTGAATAAAGGAGGAGAGGATGGACCATGGGGGGAGAGTGGCCAGATATAACACAGTTTCTTTCTTACTTCTTGCAAGGGGCTGGGAATAGAAGGCCTGCCCAGGACCACAGGGCCAGGTGGATTCGGGGCCTAAGGGGTGGTATGGGGGCTCAGGGCTTCTTGGCCCCGGGACCAGGGATCTGTCTGCTGTGCCACTCAGCTACTCTACAGCAGAGTCATAGTGAAAGGAGAGAGAAAATAGAGTACATGGTAGTGGAGAAATAAGAAAGGAGGGAGTTGAGATCAGCAATGGCAAAGGTGGAAAAATATGGAAATAACTTTTGTGATGGACTTATCATAAAGAATGAGATCCACCCATGACAGAGTTGTTGGTGTTGGAACAAAGACTCAAGCACATTTTTTGTTATGATTATTTGGGGGAGGGTGCAGGACAAGTAGGGCTGGATGGCCTGCCTGGGGCCACATAGCTGGGTGATCTTTGGGTGTCTGGGCCCAGATTTGGACCCAGGTGCTCCTGGCTCAAGGGCCAATGCTCTGTCTGCCACCCAGCCACCCCTACTATTATTACTATTTTATTTTATTTTGGGTCTTTTTTTTCTTTCTTTTTTTTTTTTTTTCGGTTTTTGCAGGGCAGTGGGGATCAAGTGGCTTGCATGTCACACAGCTGGGTGATTGTTGGGTTTACAAGGCTGGATGTGGACTCGGGTGCTCATGGTGCCAGGGCTGTTGCTTCGTCCATTGTGCCACCTGGCCATACCTACAATTATTACTATTATTATTTTTTTATTTTAATTTTTTTCCTCTCCCCTTTACTTTTTTTGCCCAAACAAGTCTATCTATATTCATGGGGGAGGAGGAGGGGTATTTTGTTTACTTGTAAACAAGAATATTTTATTAATGTAAAAAAAAACATTTGTACAAAATGAGAATAAAAAAAATAAATTTCAAAGAAAAAAAAGATAGCCCAAACTTTTTGCCTCTACTTCCTCATAATCTCTTCTCTCCTTAATATCTCACAATCTGATTTTGAATCCCTTGTCTCTGAGATCATTAAGTATTTTTTCGAAGCTCAAAAGTGGTTTTATTAACAGCTGATGTGATGATATTCTCAGTCTTCAACTTTCATGATTTTTTTTGCAGTCTTTAAACAATATTGAAGAGTCTAACAAGAAAGATTTTTAAATAACTTCCTTTACTTGAATTCTAGTTCTCCTACTTCTATCTTGATCATTCCCTTCACTGGTTTTTTAAAAGGATTTTTTGTTCATTTGTTTTCCAAGGCAGTAGGGTTAAGTGGCTTGCCCAAGGCCTCAGAGCTAGGTAATTATTAAGTGTCTGAGGCGGAATTTGAAGTCAGGTACTCCTGACTCCCGGGCTGGTGCTCTATCCACTGCACCACCTAGCCGCTCCTCCTTCATTGATGTTTTTATCTTCCTCTTACCTCTAAAATGTAAGCATACCAAAGACTCTATCCTCAATACTACTCTCTTGTCCATCTACAATTTTCCTTCAGCAATCTCATCGATGGACATTAATTAGGAATCATTACACTGATTCCAAATCTATTTATATAGCCCTGCTGTAGTTCAACATTTCCAGTTTCCTTCAGAACAATTCCACCTGGGAGACCAACTAAAACCTCAACTTCAACATGTCACACATTTAATTCATAATCTTCTTCATAAATTTTTCTTCCTAACTTAACTAATTTCTATTACTAACTACCATCAGTCAACAAACACTGAAAACCTACTATGGTCCATGCACTTTGCTAAAGTGTTGGGAACATAAAGAAAGGCAAATAATTCAAGGAGTTCAGAGACCAATCCTTCTATTTGCATAGATTCAGTATCTTAGTCTTATTTCCATTACACTATAACTATTTTCCAAGGACTATGGAGTTCACTATTATAATGCCACCCATGAATCTTTGCTTCTCTTCTCTGACATGCCTCTGACTCCCATAAATATTTTGGTTGATATGTTTCTTCTAGTTTTCCCTCATGCTCAGATGTAGCCATATTGCTATGCTTTTAAAACCATTTAAAAAATTTTTCAATTGAAATTTTATTTTCCCAATTATTTCATCATTCAACCATTTGCAAATTTATGAATACCACATTTTTCTACCACCCTCCCTTACAGCAGCAGACTATCTGGTAAAAAATGTACACATACAATGTTGTTTAACATGGTTTCACAGTCATGTTGTGAAAAAGGAATTAGAACTAAGGGGAAAAAATGGGAAAGAAAGGAAAACATAAAAGAAGTTTTTAAAAAAGTAAACACAATATGCTTTGCTCTGCATCAGATTCTATAGTTTTTTAGCTGGATTTGAATGGCTTTGTCCATAGCAGGTATTTCAGGATCTCTGAACTGCTTTGAAGAATTGCATCCATCATCCTTGATCATCTCATAATGTTGTTGATTATTTGTACAATGTTTTCTTAGTTCTGCTCACTTTAACTCAGCTTCACTTCATGCAGATCTTTCCATGCTTCTCTAAAGTTCAACTGCTCATGATTTCTTATAGAATTCTGTACAGGACAGAACTCCATATTAATCATATAACATAACTTGTCCAATCATTCCCTAATTTATGGGCATCCCTTCAATTTCCAATTCTTTGTCATTACAAAAGAGCTGCTATAAATATTTTTGAACATGTGAGGCTTTTCCCATTTTTTTAAAATTTGAGATATAGTACTAGTATTGGTACTGCTGGATCGAAGGGGTGGACAGTTTTTTTACTCTGTCATATTACCAGATCACTCTCCAGAATGACTGGATTAGTTCACAACTCCACCAACAGTGTATTAGCGATCCAATTTTCCCACATTCTTTTCAACATTGATCATTTTTCTTGTTTGTCCTCTTAGCCAAACTGATAGGTATAAATTGGTACCACATAGTTGTTTTAATTTGAATTTCTCCAATCAATAATGATTTTTCATATGACTAGTTTCTTTATCTGAAAACTACCTACTCATATTCTTTCCTCCATTTATCAATTAAGGAATGACTTGTAACTTTATAAAAAGTAAAGCAAAGCATATTGTGTTTAGTTTTTTAAAAGATTCTTTTATGTTTTTCCTTGCTTTCCCATTTCCCCCCCAGTTCTGATTTGATTTTATTCTTTATATTTTTCAAAATGAGTCCTTTATTAGAAACACTGGCTGTGAAAATGGTTTCCTATCTTTCTACCTTCCTTCTAATCCTACCTGCATTAGTTTAATTTGTGCAACAACTTTTTAATTTTATGTACTCACAACCATTCATTTTGTAATTTATAATGTACTCTATTTCTTGTTTGATCATAAATTTCTCTTCTCTGTAAAGATGCAAAGGATAGAATATTTTTTGTTCCTCTTAATCTATGATTTCATCCTTTATGTCTAAATTCTATAGTCATTTTGATCTTATTTTGGTAAAGGGTATGAGATGTGAGTCTATCTCTGTCGAGTTTTTTTCAGCAGCTTTTTTGTCAGTTAGATTTTATCTTAGAAGCTAGTGTCTTTGAGTTTATCAAACAGTAGATTACTATAGTCATTATTACTTATTTTGTACTTACTCTTTTCAAATTATCCATTACTCTTATTTCTTAGCTGGTTTTCAATGATTGTTGCTTTAAAATATAGTTTTAGATTGGGTACAGCTAGGCTGCCTTTTTTTGCATTTTTTTCAATGATCTTGATATTCTCGACCTTTTCTTGTTCCAGGTGAATTTTGTTATATTTTTCCTAGCTTTAAATAATAAGTTTTTGTTAGTTCGGTTTGGCACTAAAAAGTAATTTAATTTGGGTTGAATCGTCATTTTTAATATATCAGCCTGGCTCAATCATAAGCAATTGATATTTTTTCAGTTGTTTAGATTTGACTTTTTGTGTGAAAAATGTTTTATGATTGTGTTCATATAGTTTCTGAGTTTGCCTTGAGAGGTAGATTCCCGAGCATTTTAAATTTTCTGCAGTTATTCCTGCAGTTATTCCCTGAGGCTATGTTGTTCATATATAAAATTTTGATGATTTATGTGGGTTTAATTTATATTCTACTACTTTGTAAAGTTGTAAATTGTTTCAAATAGTATTTTAGTTGGTTTTCTAGGATTCACTATGTACACAATCATATTGTCTGCAAAAAATGAAAATTTTGCTTCCTCAGCACCAATTCTAAGTGCTTCAATTTCTTTTGCTTCTCTTATTGCTAAGACTAACATTTCTAATACTACATTGAATAGTAGTGGTGATAACTGACATCCTTATTTCACGGCTTTCTTATTGGAAATGCTTCTAGTTTATTCCCATTCCACACAATGTATGGTTTAAGATAGATATTGCTTATTAGTTTAAGGGAAACTCCATTTTTTCTATATTGTGTTTTTAATAGAAATGGGTGCTGCATTTTCTCAGACTTTTCCAGCATCTATTGAGTTAATCGTATGATTTCTATTAGTTTCTTACTGATATGGTTAATTATATTGTTTGTTTTCATAATATTGAACCATCCTTGTCTATATACTATGCATCCTATCTGATCATGGATTATTCTAGTAATAATGTTGCAATCTCTTCGATGAAATTTTATTTAAAATTTGTGCATCAATATTCAGTATTCCTTTCTAAAATCTTAAGTGATTTTTATGACCTAGAAGGAGTACAACAATGAACATTCACTAATACTAACAGTCCTCCACAAAGAAGTGACTCTTTACTTTTCCTGTCTTATTTTTCAGTTTCTTCTCTCCCTATTTCTATTCCTTCCTACCTGCTTCCCTTCCTTCCTTCCTTCCTTCCTTCCTTCCTTCCTTCCTTCCTTCCTCTCTTTCTCTCCCTCTATCTTTCTTTCTTTGTTTCTTTTTCTTTCTCTCCTTCTATATTTCCTACCTTTCATCCTTTCCTTCCTTCTTCTTTAGCTTCTTTACACTTTGACCAAGACTAATTTGTCTACTAATAGTTCTCTAAATGAAGCTTATCCTTTCTTATCTCCTTATATTTGTACAGAATGCTTTCCCCAAATTTAGTGACTAAAGAGATAAGTAGATGTTTATTAAAAAGGTAGTGTGTTCTGAACATTGAACTATGCCAATGGATGCAAACATAAACTCCAATACAATCATGTTCTCACAAATCTTACAAAATATGAGGGGAGATAGGCCATGCAATTAGTGGTGTGTAGGGAAGAATTTTTTGGTTTGGAAATTCTCATGAATGTTGAGAACTTAGGTTGACTTATTTCATCCAGGGCTAGAGACACTGTCATTTTTATTATGGTTTACCAGGAATAATTTTTCTCCTCATCTCTGCCTTTTAAAATCCTTATTTCTTCGAAAGCTCCAGAAACCTTTCCTAATTCTCCCCCTGAAAATTTCCTCCTAAGTATTTTGTCTCCCTATTTTTTCTACCTCTCATCAACATGTATTATATTTGTTTGTGTTCAGGTTGTGTCTACCTACATCTGGGGCTGCTAACCTAGGATTCATGAAGTTCAAAAATATTTGATACTTCATGTCAACAATCCTTTTTTAATTCTATGGATTTTTTTCTTTCATTTAAACCTTTTTGACCTCACCAGACTACCAAAGGATTCAGTTACCCACAAAAGACTTAAGAACCTTCAATGTGAAGGAGTGTTAATTCCATGAAATTAAGGTTTGCTTGCTGTTTTTTTTTGTCATTATAGATCAGGTGCTACATCTTGCAAACACTAGCCATTTAATACATATTGATTGAATTTGAAATAGAATGTGTTCCAAAATTACTTGTATATATGGGTGATTTGGAACTCAGAATGTATTTGCCCACAGAAACCTGGTATATGTTAGCATGAGTCAAATATTAGTTTACAGAAAAGTAAATGACTTATAGCATAGCTAAACTGTAATACTTAGAGGAAAAGTATGGGTTTAGGATAGCAGAAGGAAAAAAGTACATAGAACAGGGAAAAAGAAAACAATCTCTTCTCTCTTCCCTTGGTATTGTTTTCTTTATTCTCCTTGATCCTTGGAAAATGCTTTAAAGACATTTTTGTTTGCTTTTTTAGTCCCATTCAGCCTTTTTTTCTTCACTCCAAGGATACAGAACCTTAGTATTCATAAGCTGCCCTAAATTCTTCACAGTAGCCCTACAGCCCTCCCTGTCATATCACCTCAAATTATTGACTTTCCATCTGTCACCACCAAGCAATTCCTATCCCATAGGTGTTTGGAGGACAGCTGCTGAGAGACATTGACATTTAAAAATGAAGATTCCTATTGGTATAAGAGCTTAGAAGGGCTTCCAAGGCTACTGCACCTGTTGGGGTTCTGAACCCTTGGCTCAGTTCCATCTGCTGCTTTACACATCTGGTAGCTAAATCTATAAAAGGATGAGCTGGGAAAAGGTGGAAGGAAGTCTGTAAGAACCTTTTCCTCTTTCCCTGATCATCAAATGCCTACAGTCCTCTTCCTTGAGTTTCTGATGTGGTGAGTATTAATGGAAGATGCATTTTATATATTTAAAAATTTTTTAATTACATTTTTAATGTTTGTCAAAATCATTTTCTTTGGATTTTATAGTTTATGAAGGTCTGTTTTATATTTAAAAATATACAAAAATGTTAAACCTGCTAAACTAAGCCAAATTTAAGCATAGACCATGGTATTTGGTAATGTGTAAAGAGATTTTTTTCTTCCTCCCTCCTTTCCTTCCTTATTCCCTTTCTCCATTACTCCTCCCCTTCCTTTTCTCCTCCTTCCCTCTTCCCCTTCTACCCTATCCCTCCCCCCTTCCTTGTTCCTTTCTGCCTCCTTCCCTTCCTTCCCCTTTTCTCCCTCCATCCTTCCTCCCCTCTTTACTCCCTACCTACTTTCCTTGCTCCCTCCTTCCATCCCTCCCTTCCTTCTTTCTTTCTGCCCTCCCTTCCTTTTTCCTCTCTCTTCCTTTCTCCCTCCCTCCCTCCCTTCCTTCCTCCCTTTCTTGATTCCTTCCATCTTTCCATCCCTATCTCTATCTTTCTTTATCCTTTCTTTTCTCAGTAGTTTCATGGTTAAATTCATATATATCAAATGGGAGAAAGACATTGGGAGAAGAAAATGTATCCTGGTTGATGATCGGGTTAGATAAACACTTGTTTTGTCCCCCCCCCCCCCAAATGGCAAAAGGTTTGTGCAGAATAGAGAATGTTCATTTAGGATAGCAAGAAGATTACTTTTGTTTAAATTCATCGCCCTTTTTCTCCCTTTGATCAGTGTATTTTCCATACTACATCACCTTTTTAGTGGAGATCCCTGTCAATGGCATCAAGCTTTCTTTTAATACACATGCATAGGGAGATCATTTGAGAAAATTTGAGTGGAAGATTGGAAAAAGTTCAAGCAGCCATTTAAGAAAACTGAATTTCCACGTAAATAAGTGTTTTGGGGATGGTATATTTGGGGATGCCTATATTCATGTGAGGTTGACAGAAGTAAAAAGATATACACTGCTAAGAAACTTTAAATATGAAAGCTGGGAAACAGTCTTAACAACTAGGAGTTCTGATAAAGGTCTAATTTCTAAAATATATAGAGAACTGCATAAAATTTGTAAGGCTAAAAATCCTTTTTCAATTGATAAATGGTCAAAGGATATGAATAGACAGTTTTCAAATAAAAAAATTAAAAGCTAAATATAATCATGTGAAAAAATGGTCCAAATCATCTTTGATTGGAGAAATGCAAATTAAATCAACTATAAGGTATCACCTCATAGCTATCAGATTGGCTAAGATGAGAAAAAGGTAAAATGATCAATGTAAGAGAGGTTATGGGAGGATTGAGACATTAATGCATTGCTAGTGGAGTTGTGAACAGATCCAACCATTCTAGAGAGCAACATGGAGCTATGCACAAAGAACAATTAAATTATTCATACCCTTTGACCCAGCAATTCCAATTCTAGGACTATATCCATAAGAAATCATAAAAAATGGGAAAAGTCCCACATGTTGCAAAATATTCATAGTAGCTCTTTTTGTAGTGGCAAAGAACTGGAAATTGAGGGGATGCCCATCAATTGAAGGATGACTGACATGTTATGGTACATTAATAATATTCCATATTATTTTTCTATAAGAAACCATAAATGGTCAAACTCTAGAGAAGCATGGAATGACTTACTGAATCTGATGCTGAGAGAAGGGAACAGAAGCAAGAGAACATTATAGGGGGCAGCTAGATGACACAGTGGATAGAGCACTGGTCCTAGAGTAAGGAGTACCTGAGTTCAAATCCAGCCTCAGACACTAAATAATTACCTAGCTGTGTGGCCTTGGGCAAGGCACTTAACTCTATTGCCTTGTGAAAATCTCAAAAAAAAAGAGAGAGAGAGAATATTGTACACGTTAACAGCATTCTGAGATGATCAACCTTGATGAAAGAACCTCCTTTCAGTAGTTCAGAGAGCTAGAGCAACCCTATTAGACCAACAATGGACAATGTTATCCCCATCTAGAGCAAAAAAAACAAAACAAAACAAAAATAAAACAAAAAATCCTTCAGAATCTGATGCACACTTTAGAAAAATTATCTCTTATGTATCTCATTTACTTAATCCTAATTCCTCATACCAAAGAGGACTAATCTGTAAACATGATTATCAAAAATATGTATGAACAATGTTAATCTGACTGTTCACCACTGAAGGGAGAGGAATGGGAAGGGAGGGTGGAAGAAATTCTGAAAATTAAAAATATAAATGTGCATATGGATAAATGCTGAAAAAATTTTATAACACTTATTTGGAAAAATAAAATATCAATTAAAAAAAGAAACTTTGAATCTGGCCTTTGAAACATACAGGTGATTAGGTGAGTATTGAGGTAATGAGTAATTCTGTTTGCTATAAAATTTTATCAGAACATCTGAAACCAGGAAAGCTAGAGTCCTTCTGACCCATAAAAATTTAAGATATCCCTGAAAGACCTTATCCTGCTTAATTGTTCACATTTGCACAAGAAATGTTGAATTGAGTACACATGGAATGAAGACCAAAGTACCTTTATTTATATAGTAGTTTATCAGAAGTTTTTGAGTCAAGAATTTGAGGCATTCCCTAATTGATAAACTGTCACTGGATATGAACAGGCAATTCGCAGATAAAGAAATCAAAGCTACAAATAATTAAAGGAAAAATAATATAAATCATTATTGATTAGAAAAACACTAAAAAACTTTGAGATAGCATCTCATATCTGCCAGAATGGTTAAAATGATAGAAGGGGAAAATGACAAATGCTGAACGGGATGTGAAAATAAGGAACACTAAGACAATCATGGTAGAAAGAGACAATTTTTTGGAGAACAAATTAGAATTATGCCCAGAGTTATAAATCTGTTTATATCTTTTGACCTAGCAGTACCACTATTAGGTTTGTTCTCAAAGTGGAAAAGGAAAAAAAGGAAAATCCTATATATTTTAATGTCTTTATAACAGCTATATTTGTTGTTGCAAATAATTGGAAATTAAAGGGATGCCCATATTAGGAAAATACTCAACAAATTATGGTATTTTTCTTTAAAAATCAATGTGGTTAAGTGACCTGCCCAAGGTCACACAACTAGGCAATTAATAAGTGTCTGAGGTCAAATTTCAGATCCTCCAGACTCCAGGGCTTGTGTTTTAGCCCCTGTGTCACCTAGCTAACCCATGTAGTATATGATATTGATGGACTATCTCTTCTGTAAGAAATGCTAAGTAAGTTGATTTTAGAACAAAAACATGGAAAGACTTGAAGGAAATAATGAAGAGTGAAATGAACAGAACTAAGAATAATATTGTTTGAAGAATAACTGTGCATGACTAAACTATTATAAGTATTATAAGTATTCAAATCAACTATGAAGGACCTATGAAGAAAGATACCAGTCAGTATAGAGAAAAAAAATGATAAATAGAAATATGCATTGTATGGTTTCTGTGTGTGTGTGTGTGTGTGTGTGTGTGTGTAAATGGGGACAGCTAGGAAGTGCAATGGATAGATCACTGACCCTGGAGTCAGGAGGACAGGAGTTTGAATCTAGCTTCAGACACTTGACACTCATTCACTGTGTGACCTTGGCCATATCACTTAACCTGAATTACCTTACATCCAGGACCATCTCTAGTCCTCTTGATTCAAATCTGGCCACTAGATCCAGATGACTCTGGAGGAGAAAGTGAAGTTGGTGACTTAGCACAGACCCCCTCACTCAAAACCAACTCATGTGTTTGGCATCACTTTCCTGGTGACATGGTCTTCTTTAAGAACAAAGGACAAACATGTGAAGTGGTAGTTTTGGGAGAGAGTTTGAAACTTAATATGTAACAAAAATAAATTAATTATTTCCAATATATATTTTATTTTTCTTTTCCAATTACATAATATGAAAGTTTTTCAACATTCTTCCACATGCATATTTATGTTACAAAATTTCCTTTCTCCCTTCCTTCCCATGCCCCTCCCTTTAGAAGCAGCCAGGTATATGTATATATATGCATATATATATATGCATATATATACATGTTTACAGATTAATCATTTTCTGTATGAGGAATTAGAACTAAGTGAAAAGAAAGTAAACCATGGGACAGAAAGGAAAAACATAAGAGAAATTTTTAAAAAGTAAATGTAATGTTCATTCAGATACTGTAGTTTGTTTTTTGATATTGTTGTTTTGTTTTTTCTTCCTCTGGATGTGGATTAATTGTCCAGAACAGGTCTCCCAGGGTGGTCCTAGCTCTCTGAACTGCTGAGAGGAATTACATAAATTGATCAATTCACATTGTTCTTGTTAATGTGTAAAATGTTGTCTCGGTTATGCTCCCTTCACTGAGCATCAGTTCTTGTAATTCATTCCATACTTCTTTAGAGTCCAGCCATTCAGTTTCTTATACAACGATAGTATTCCATAGCATTCATTTCCCAATAGATGGGCATCCCCTCAATTTCCAATTTTTTTCTTCTACAAGGAAGGCTGCTATGACTATTTCATAATATATGGAACTTTTCCTATTTTTTTTTTAAATTTCTTATAGATATAGGCCTAGATTTGGTATTGCTGGGTCAAAGGGTATGATTGGTTTTAGTGCCTTTTGGGCACAGTTCCATATTGCTCTCCAGAATAGATGGATCAGTTTACAGCCCCACCAACAGTGCATCAATGTGCCAATCCTCCCACAACCTCTACAACATAGATTGTTTTCCATTTTTTATCATGTCTTAATCAATCTGATGGGTTTGTGTGATGATACCTCATTGTTGTTTTAATTTACATTTCTTTACTCAGCCATTATTTGGAACATTTTTCATATGATTACACATAGCTTTAATTTCTTCATTTGAAAACTGTTCATGTCTTTTTACCATTTATCAACTGGGTAATGACATATAGCATTTTAAATTTGATTCAATTCTCTCTATATTTTTAGAAATGAGACTTTTATCAGAACCCCTAGATGTAAAAATTGTTTCCCAGCTTTCTGTATTCTTTCTAATTTTGTCAGCATTAGTTTCATTAGTGCAATAGTCAAATTCATCCATTTTGCAAATTATAATGTGCTTTATTTTTTATTGGTCATAAATACCTCCCCTTTCCATATATTTAGCAGATGAGTATTTCTTAATCTGTTAATTGGCCTATGATATTGCCTTTTATGTCTAAATCCTGTATATATATACTTTATTTTTATATAGGGTGTGAGATGAGGGTCTATGCCTAGTTTATGCTATGCTTTTTTCCAGTTTTTCCAACAATTTTTGTCAAATAGTGAGTTCTTATTCCAGAAGCTAATGTTTTTGAGTTTGTCAAACAGTAGATTACTGTAGTCATTTAATACTGTTTCTTTTGTACCTATCTAATCCCCTGGTCCATTACTTTGTTTCTTAACTAGTACCAGGGAGTACTGTTTATGACTGCCACTTTTTAGAATGGTCTTTTTTCGTTCTTCCTGGTTAAGTATCAGCACCATTTTGGTGTCATAAAAGAAATTTGGCATAACTCCTTCTATTTTTGTAAATAGTTTACATGGATTGGAATTAATTGCTCCCTAAATGTTTTCAGTGATTCAATTGTAAATCCCTCTGGACCTGGAGACTTTTTCATAGGGAGTTTATTTAGGGTTTCTTCAATTCCATTTCTCTGATTATTTCCTCTTCTGTTAATCTGGGGAGTTTGTATTTTTACAAATATTCAGCCATTTCACTCAATTTGTATCCTCTTCTTTGATGGTGAGTTTAACTTTTCATTTTTGATTCTGGTAATTTGGTTTTCTTATTTATTTTTATAATTCAGATTAACCAAAGGTTTATCTATTTTTTCTTTACGAACAGCCAGCTTTTCTTTTTATTTATTGGATCACTGGGGTTTTTTTTGCTTATAGCTTTATTAATCTGTTCTTGGATTTTCAGAATTTCTAATTTGTTATTTAATGGAGGAGCTTTAATTTGTTCTTTTTCTAGCTTTTAAATTGTATACACAATTCATTGATCTTGTATTTCTCTTCTTTATTCATATAGGAATTTAAGGATATAAAATTCTTCCTAAATATTTCTTTGGCTTCATCTTATAAATTTTGGTATGATATCTCATTATTTTCATTCTCTTGAATGAAATAACTGATTATTTCTATGATGTGTTGTTTCATCAATTCATCTTTAAAATACAATTATTTAGTTTTCAATTACTTTTTGGTTTACCTTTCCATGATCCTTTATGACATGTAATCTTTTTTTTTAGGTTTTTGCTAGGCAGATGGGGTTAAGTGGCTTGCCCAAAGCCACACAGCTAGGTAATTATTAAGTGTCTGAGACCGGATTTGAACCTAGGTACTCCTGACTCCAGGGCCGGTGCTTTATCCACTGCACCACCTAGCCGCCCCTTTACATGTAATTTTTACAAAATCAAAAAATATGCATTTATTATTTCTGTCTTTCTGCATTTGGTTGTAAGGTATATTTATGCCCTAGTAAATGGTCAACTATGGCATAGGTATTAGAGAGGAAAAAAGTTTATTCTTTTCTATTGCCATTCAGTTTTCTCCAGAGGTCTATAATATCCAAGTTTCCTAGATTTTTTCCTCTTCTTAACATCCTCCTTGTTCATTTTATACTTAGATTTCTCTAGTTCTGAGAGAGAGGTTGAGATTTCCCATTATTATAGTTTTGATGACTATGTCTCCTTGTAATTCAATCAGCCTCTCCTGTAAGAATTTGGCTGCCATACCACTAGGTGCACATATGTTTATAATGATATAACTTTATTGCCTTTGGATGGAGCCTTTTAAGCATAGCTTCCTTCCTTATCCCTTCAATGAGATCTATTTTTTCATTTTGGTCTGTCTGAGATCAAGATTATTACCCCCTACCCCTCTTCATTTTACTTCTGCTAAAGCATAATATATTTTGCTCCATCCTTTTACCTTTATTTACCCTGTGGGTATCTCTCTGCTTCAAATGTGTTTCTTGTAAACATGTTGTAGGAATATAGTTTTTAATCACTGATCTACTATCTGCTTTCATTTTTTGGAGAGTTCATCACCTTCCCTAATTTACAGTTATGACTACTAATTCTTTATTTCCCTCCATGTCATCTTTACATGTTTGTAATTTTCTCTTTTCTTTCCTCTTATTCCTCCTCATTCCTCCTCATATATGTTTTTCTCCTTTTCTCCTTTAATTTTTCTTTTAAATTTTAACTTTCAGTTTACTTTTTCTCATACGTACATCTTCTCTTTTATTAAGTCCTCCTTCTCTTTTCTTTCCCTTCCCTGCCACTTTCCTGTAGAATGGTATAGATTTTTAAACTTAATCGGTTATTTCTTCTCTGGATCAAATCTACTGAGTAGGATTTACTCAGTTTTCACACCCTCCTTCCTTTCCCTCCTCTATAATAAGCCTTTGAGCCTCTTTACCTGGTGTTACTTATTCACTAATGCCTAGCCTTCTCTTGGTATAGTCTTTCTTTTATGTGTTTATTGTTTTAGCCTATTCTTGTACTTACATCCCCTCTGTCAAAATATGCTCTTTTTATCTGACTTGATAGAAATACTATTAATCAAAGTACTATTCATCAAAGTATTACCAATCAAATGTTGATTGATTGATAAGCTCCAAGTACTGTCAAGCAGAGATTGATTGATTGATTGATAGATAAGTAACATTGCCTCATAGTCACTAAGTACCTTCCTCTCTTCTATCTCAATAGAACAACACTTCTCAAGAGTCATGAATCACATCAAATTATAATCACTTTAGACCTTAACTGCTCTAAAGTACCCTCCATGGACACACAATCTTCATGAGTCAAAGAATTATGCAAAGACTAATCACCCCCTCCCCTTCCCTGTATACTTCTTTCAATTGTAGCCAAAATGTCAAACAAAGCATATCCTTTCATGATATTTTCATGTCTAATCCCTCTATTTATACTTTCTCCCTCTGTCTCTATATAGTACTTCAACCATAGCCACATCCAACCAAGGTGTTCTTCCACTGTCCGTTTAGCATACCAACCATACTAAAACCCTTATTATTAAAGTATGGATTAAGATAAAATCACTTCCTAATCTCTTTATGCCCAAGCTTTCTAAGTATGTTCCCACCCTCTGTCCCATTAGTACTAGAAACCTCTAAGTATCTAGTAATATAATGTTACATCTGAATTAATTATATAGAGAGCCTCTAAGTACTCTAAGTACTACAACATCCTGAAGTTGTCTTTTAAAACCTTTAGCACTGATTGTAAGGCATGGGAGACACTGTGACAGCCAGCATAGGGTAACCTCATCAGAGAAAATGCTGAGTTCTATGAACAAAGCAAAATTAAAGTGGCTCATAGGAAATGAGAGATACATAAATTTAGAGTAAACACCCCTGGTGTTCACCTGGATTATTTGTGCCTGAACTATGGTAGAGCTCAAATTAGTCTGATCGATCACAGTTGAATGCACTGTAATTTGTCTCAAATGTAGGGATGTCATTTTGGTCTTCTTCAATAATGAAGGACAAGTACCAATCATACCCATATCCTATAAGCACAATCTCTTCAACTATGTTCAAACTAACTGTCCTGAGAGAAATGCAATTCTCTAAAGTTTCAAGAACCCTTATAGGGTTCTCTTCAATTTAATATTCTGGATAGAATTTCATTTTCCCCTTTCCAGTTATCTTTTTATGAATCTCTTGAGTCTTGTATTCAAAGATCAAATTCTCTGTTCAGTTTTGATCTGTTTTTCAGGAAATTTTGAAAGTCCTCTATTTCATTGAACATTCATCTTTCCCCCTGAATTATGCAAGCAATAACTGTTAGTTGTAATCCAAGGTCCTTTGCCCTCTGAAATATCATAATCCAGTCTCTCTTAACCTTTAATATTGAAGCTGATAAGTCTTATGTAACTGATTGTTTTCCTTTGTATCTAAATTGCTTATCTGTGGCTGCTTATAGTATTTCTCCTTTATTTGAGAATTCTGGAATTTGACTATAATAGTTCCTTGGAGTTTCTATTCTGAGTCTTTTTTCTGAAAGTATTCTGTGTATTCTTCCAATGGTTATTTTGACTTCTTGATCTAGTATATTTGGACAGTTTTCCCTGATATTTTCAAGTCTCTCTCTTTTTTTGTTCTAGACTTTCTGGTAGAGCAATAATTCACAAATTATCTCTCCTGGATCTTTTTTCCATGTTGTTTTTGTTCCTATAAGGTGCTTTAAGTTTTCTGTAATCCTTTTAGCCTTTTGATTTTGTTTGATGGAATATTAGTATTTCATAGATTCATTGGTTCCTATTTGTCCAGTTAAAATTTTTAGATTTATATTTTCTTTTCTTTTTTTGAAATATTTTATTTATTTTGAGTTTTACAATCCCCCCCAAGTCCCAGAGAAGGCACTCTGCTAGTTTTTACATTGTTTCTATGGTATACATTGATCTCAGTTGAATGTGATGAGAGAGAAATCATATCCTTAAGGAAGAAAATTAAATTATGAGATCGCAAAATTACATAATAAGATAATTTTTTTTCTAATTTGAAGGTAATAATCTTTGGTCTTTGTTCGAATTCCACACTTCTTTTTCTGGATACTGATTTTATTCTCCATTGAAAATAGCCCAAAATTATCCCTGGTTATTGGACTGATGGAATGAAGAAGTCCATCAAGGTTGATCATCACCTCCACGTTGCTGTTATGGTGTACAATGTTTTTCTAGTTCTGCTCATCTCACTCAGCATAAGTTCCTACAAATCCTTTCAGGCTTCCCAGAACTCCCATCATTCTTGATTTCTAATAGAACAATACTGTTCCATGACATACATATTACACGGTTTGTTAAGCCATTCCCCAATTGAAGGGCATTCATTTAATTTCCAATTCTTTGCTACCACAAACAGGGCTGCTATGAATATTTTTGAACAAGTAATGTTTTTAACCTTTTTCATAATCTCTTCAGGGTATAGACCCAGTAGTGGTATTACTAGATCAAAGAATATGCACCCTTTCTTTGCCCTTTGGGCATAATTCCAAATTGCTCTCCAGAAAGTTTGGATGAGTTCCCAGCTCCATCAAAAATGTATTAGTGTCCCAGATTTCAAATATCTCTTCCAACATTGATCATTGTCCTTTCTGGTAATATTGACCAGTCTGAGAGTTGTGAGGTGGTATTTCAGAAATGCTTTAATTTGCATTTCTCTAATAAGTAATGATTTGGAGCAATTGTTTTTCATATGACTATAGATTGCTTTGATTTCCTCAGCTGTAAATTGCTTTCTCATATCATTTGACCAGTTGTCAATTGGGGAATAGCCTATTTGTTTTGAAAATTTGACTCAGTTCTTGGGAAATATTTTAGAAATGAGTGCTTTGTCAGAAATACTAGTTGCAAAAAATGTTTCCCAATTTACTACATTTCTTTTGATCTTGGTTACAGTGGTTTTGTCTGTGCAAAAACTTTTTAATTTAATGTAATAAAAATTACCTAGTTTGTTTTTAATTATGTTCTCTATCTCTTCCCTGGCATAAATTGCTTCCCTCTCCATAGATCTGACAGGTAATCTACTCTTTGATCTTCTATTGTGCTTATAATATTGGGTTTTTTAATGTCTAAATCCTGTTTCCATTTTGATCTTTTCTTGCTATAGAGTGTGAGGTGTTGTTCTACTTTAGGTTTCTTCCATCTTAACTTCCAATTTTCCCAAGATATTTTATCAAAAAGAGAATTTTTATCCCAATATCTGGGCTCTTTGAATTTATCAAACAGCAGATTACTATAATCAGTTCCTGCTATTGCACCTAGTCTATTCCACTGATCCACCACTTTAATTCTTAACAAATACCAGACAGTTTTGATGACTGATGCTTTATCATATAATTTTAGATCTGGTAAAGCTAAATCTCCTTCTTTTATACTTTTTTTTCATTGAATCCCTGCAAATTTTTTTTTTGGCAAGGCAATGGGGTTAAGTGGCTTGTCCAAGGCCACACAGCTAGGTAATTATTATTAAGTGTCTGAGGCCAGATTTGAACTCAGGTACTCCTGACTCCAGGGCCGGTGCTCTATCCACTGCACCACCTAGCTGCCCCTTAATCCCTGCAAATTCTTCACTTTTTATTTCTCCATATAAATTGACTTACAACTTTTTCTAACTCGTTAAATTAATGTTTTGGAATTTTGATTGGTAGGGCACTAAAACAGTAGTTTAGTTTTGGTAGAATTGTAATTTTTATTATATTAGCTCTACCTATCCATGAACAGTTGATGTTGGCCCAGTTATTTAAATATGTTTTTTATTTGTGTGAGAAGTGTTTTGTAATTGGTTTCAAAAAGTTTTTGAGTCTGCCTTAACAGGTAGACTCCCAGGTATTTTATAGTATCTGAGGTTACTTTGAATGGGATTTCTCTTTCTAGCTCTTTCTGCTGTATCTTACTAGTAATATATAGAAATCTTGAGGACTTATTAGGGTTTATTTTATATCCTGCTACTTTGCTAAAGTTGCTAATTATTTCTAGTAGTTTTTTAGATTATTTTGGGGAATTCTCTAGGTATACCATCATGTCATCAAAGAGTGAGAATTTTGTCTCTTCCTTCCCAATTCTAATTCATTGAATTTCTTTTTCTAATCTTATTGCTGATGCTAACAATTCTAGTACAATGGTGAATAGTAGTAGTGATAATGGGCATTCTTATTTCACCCCTTTTCTTATTAGGAATGCCTCTAGGATATCCGAGTTACATATAATGCTTGTTGATGGTTTCAGATAGATACTGCTTATTATTCTAAGGAACAAACCATTTATTCCTACATCCTGTAGTGTTTTTAGTAGGAATGGGTGATGTATTTTTATCAAAAGCTTTTTCAGCATCTATTGATATGATCATATGATTTCTGATCAGTATGTTATTGATATAATTAATAATACTAAGTTTTCCTAATATTTCACCAACCATGAATTCCTGGGATAAATCCTGCTTGATCATAATGTATTATCCCAGTGATAACTTGTTGAAATCATTTTGGTAAGATTTATTTTTAGGTTTGTTTGGGTTTTTTTGCAAGGCATTGGGGTTAAGTGGCTTGCCTGAGGCCACTCAGCTAGGTAACTATTAAGTGTCTGAGGCCAGATTTGAACTCAGGTACTCCTGACTCCAGGGTCAGTGCACTATCTACTGCACCACCTAGCTGCCCTTATTTTGGTAAGATTTTATTTAAGATTTTTGCATCTATATTCTTCAGGGAGATGGGTCTATAATTTTCTTTCTCTGTTTAGCTCTTCCTGGTTTAGGTATCAGTACCATATTCATGTCATAGAAAGAGTTAGGCAGAGTTCTGTCTTCACCTATTTTTCCAAACAGTTTATATAGAATTGGAACCAATTATTCCCTAAACGTTTGATAGAATTCACTTGTGATCTATCTGGTCCTGGAGATATTTTCTCAGGGAGTTTTGGTATTTTTTTTCATTCTTGTCATTATCTAGGATGAAATAATTAAATCTTTCTATAATTTGTTGCTTGATCCACTCATTCTTTAAAATGAGGTTATTTAGTTTCTAATTAGTTCTGGGTCTATATCTCCTTGACCCAGTATTGCATATGATTTTTATTGCATTATGATCTGAGAAAGATGCATTCATTATTTCTGCCTTTCTGAAATTGATCATTAGGTTTTTAATGTCCTAGTATATGATCAATTTTTGGTTAAGTGCCATGTACTGCAGCAAAAAAGTATATTCCTTCCTATCCCCATTCAATTTCCTCCATAGGTCTATTATATCTAGGTTTTCTAACAATCTATTTAGCTGCTTAACTTTCTTCTTGTTTATTTTATGATTAGATTTATCTAAATCTGAGAGTGGGATGTTGAGGTCTCCCACTAGTAGAATTTTGCTCTCTATGTCTTCCTGTAGTTCTTTCAACTTCTCCTCTAAGAATTTGGATGCTATAACATTTGGTGCATACATATTTACTATTGAAATTACTTTATTGTCTATGGTACCTTTTAGGAGAATTATTTCCCTTCCTTATCTCTTTTAATGCTATCTATTTTTACAGCTGCTTTGTCTGAGATAAGGACTGCTATCTCCGCTTTTTTTCACTTCAGCTGAAGCATAATGTATTTTGCTCCAAAGAAGTCTTCCCAAAATGTTAAACTAGGAACTGCATTTTCCAGGTGAGAAACTGAGAGACAGAAACTATAGTTTATTTATCCTGATTCCTGAGATGTGGCTATAGATTTAACAGAGGAGTCCTAGAGTGAAGAAATTGGACCATTCAGTGTTCTAACTTTGGGTTCTTGATCAAGAAAATATTTTGCTAATGCTTTTCCCAGGAAACAGTTGTTTATAGAGTGTGATAAAACCCATAAAAGAATCATATGTTCATTTTCAAACAAAATTATAAGGCTAATTCCTTCACTAAAAGAATAGACCTTAGAGATTGGCCAGTCCTCAGTCAGGCTATGAATGCAGAGGTTTATGCAGAACCAGTGATTCTTCTTTATCACAAATGATTGTTGTCAAGTATGCTCTTCATGCCAGTTAAAGCATCCAATTATAAGGATCAGTATAGTATTATTTGATATGAAACTTAACCCTTTTTGATTAACATGTTGTGTTAACTGATCCTCTTCCACCAACAGAGGATAAGGAATTTGCCTTCACTCTAGTCAATAACTAGTCAAGATATGATATAACAATGTCTGATTACCAGGGCAGCCACTATCAAGGTCATTACAAGCACATACTTTCTCATTATGACGCCTCCATTATCACATCAGAATTTTAATTCAGAATATATTTGGTGTTGGCTCTTGACCACCATAATCACTAGGCTGTTTTTCTGAAGGATTGGACTAACCAGGAGAAACTATTTTTGAATATACCACTTGGTGAACTTTTCTGGGCAGTTTGGTGACACAATGGATAGATTACTGGGCCTGGAGTCAAGAAGATCTGAGTTCAAATACAGTCTAGATAATTATCAGCTGTGTGATTCTGGGCAAGTCATTTAATGTTAACTGCCTCAATTCCTCAATTGTAAAATGAGCTGGAAAAAGAAATGGCAAACCACTCCACTATCTATGCCAAGAAAATTCCATATGGGATCACAGAAAATCAGACATAACTGCACTTAGTGAACAACAAGAAAAGAACTTTTCAGATCCTTTCTTATCTTCTATGAGGGGCCACCCAGCCCTTGAGGTTTTTGCCTAATTAAACTAATCATTATGAATAATAACCCATGCAGAGCACTTTAAGGCCTACCAAAGCAACTTTATATATTTTATTTCACTTGATCCTCACAATAAGCTTGTGTTTTTATTAATACAAATTTAAAGTTGAGAAAACCAAGGCTAAGAGATTATGATTTGTCCAGGTGTTTAGACAACTTCTTCCCAGCAAGACTGTTGAGAACTAGGGTTTGGGATTAATGGGAGGGGCTTTGCTCTTTGATTTGTGGGAGGTAAATTTATCTTAGTTACTTAGAATTTATTTGGAAGACAGAGATATTTTGTTATATTTAATATGGATTTTAAGTCCTTAGTAGAATAAGGAAGTTTTCCCCTGGGGAGCCTGGGCCTACTAAATGGTTTATGATATGAGACCTTATTTGAATTTGGACCTTTGTACAGGTTGCAAGCAAGAGTCCTTTGTCCTCCTACCTCTTTTAGTTCAAATGATCCAGACCTATGGTATAGCCCTGTGACAATGTCAGAAACAATATTCATTTGGTGGAGCTTGTGTTCCTTGTTCTGCTTCTGGCCAACAAAATTGTTTTGTCCCAGAAGATTTCTATGAATTGTTCTTAATATCACTTGCTTAATAGTTTTAACTTTAAATTTATTCATTTATTTAGAGACTGGGTCTCTCTTTCTTACTTAGGCTAGAAGTGCAATGCCTAGCCTCTCAAGAACCCAATTATATTTCTCATCTTCTTCAGAGTTTTGGAATTCTCAATTTCCTGTGGTATTAGTTCAATTTTCATGGTCCCTTACTCTAAAAGGCTCCTCATATTGATGCCAGATAATGCAGACCAAACAGCTGAGTCTACTTCAGGTCTTTACTCTCAAGTTCATGATCCACCAGTCTTAAAATCCCTAGTAACCCTTTCCCTCTGACTCTAGTGGTATGGATTACAAGTCTGTGTCACCACACACAGCTTTTGCTCTTTTAAAATAACTGTTGATATAGTCGTTTATTTTTAAAATTTTAAATTATTAAGAACCTTCAATCAAAGTTTATGTCTATTTTTGGAATTGTTTTAAGGCTGAACATTCATTGAGGAGAAAAAAAACTGGGAAGGCATTGTCACCAGAGGTTGAGATGCAATAGAATTTGGAACAGGCTCTTTGGGCTATTTCAATTTTTTTGATACTCTGAAAATTTGACTGTGTGAACTATAGTTATCCCCTCCATATCACAACTTTCCCCACTGCAGTCTCCATAAATCACAAGTCAGCATAAGAATTAGATGGAAATTTTGGGGAGTTTTGTGGAAATCCCACAAAAAAA
Source organism: Macrotis lagotis (assembly GCF_037893015.1). Lineage (NCBI taxonomy): Eukaryota > Metazoa > Chordata > Mammalia > Peramelemorphia > Peramelidae > Macrotis > Macrotis lagotis. The sequence continues at coordinate 104,741,436 of NC_133658.1, read as the reverse complement.
GTTTAGAAAATCAAAAATACATAAAACCTATGCATGTTATTGTATATTATCTGCTCAAATTTTACAATAAGTTATTTTAAATACCCTATAAAAGAAAAAAATCAGATTTCTTTTCAGGTATAAAGTTAGACAGAAATTTTACATGAATTTTCCAGATAATGGGGTCACCATACCCCTAATGCCTGTGATGTGGAAAAGATGGCTTTATAAATGGAATACTTTGGGTGAAATATAGGAAAGGTAGTCAGAAGTCTGTTTTATTTATTTGTTTTTTAACCAGACCTGTGATTTTTTTAGGTTGTTTATTTTTTTGCAAGGCAAATGGGGTTAAGTGGCTTGCCCAAGGCCACACAGCTAGGTAATTATTAAGTGTCTGAGACCAGATTTGAACCCAGTTACTCCTGACTCCAGGGCCAATGCTTTATCAACTGCGCCACCTAGCCGCCCCTAGACTTGTGATTTTTATTGAGAAATATGAGAAAATCTTTGCCAATTCAGGTCAGCACTTATTCTTCAACTTACTGAATTAGAAAGTTACATACAATTCCCTAAAAATTTAAGGCAATTTCTTGACTTCTTTTAAGTTCCACTTAAAATCCTACCTTCTACAAGAACCCTTTCCTTATTTGTCTTTAATGCTAGTGCTTTCCCTCTGCTGATTATTCTGATTTATCATATATATGTATATATACCTTATTTGCTCCTAGATATTTTCATGTTGTCACTTCCTTTAGACTAATATCTTCCTGCCTTTCTATCTCCAGTGCTTAAAACAGTCTGTGGCACTTGGCAAATCATTTCTTGAGTTCTTGATCTGATAACTACAGAATGAGTGCTGTGTTCTGTATCCTTTTTATTCTTGGAATGTGTCCTTTTTATTGATTAATTATTAATGTGGTTTTTAATTGGATTTTTTGGTTCTTGAATGTCTTTTGAATTTAAATTAAAAAGCAAACAAACAAACAGCTAGTTGAACCTGTGAATTTGGGCCAATTTTAGGCTTTGTCCACAATTTTTGTTAGCCATTGGCAGACTGACAACCTCTTGTAAGAGTATTCCCAGGATCAATATTCCTAATTTGTCTTTTTCTTGTCTTCTTTTTCCTCCTCTTGCAAGCTCAGGTTTTCTAAAGACTTCAAATTTGTCTATTCTACCACAATTGACTTATGAAAATAAGAATATAATCTCTTATAGAGTGATAGTAATTGATCAGAAAAGCCAAAATATATGTGGTTAGGGATCTGCTTATTGGGGAGGGAAGAAAAGAAGTTATAAAACACACATCTCTGTCCTACACAGATGAATTTCCTTTATGCCTTTCCAAAAGACCAATACAAATTCAACAATTCTTTCATGCTTTCAAGCAATATGGCTGTATATCAGAATAAAAGATTAATGATGTGAAAATAAAAGCATTAATACATGGTGAAATAAAACCAAATAATTTTGAAGCCCAAAAGTTATTTAAACTGGAAGCAAAATTGACTTAGAAATATGAGAGAACAAACACAGCTAAAGCATCAGACATCTGCAAACTAAATTATTAAAAATTGTTTATAAAATTAGATTTAAATATACCCAGTGTCACATAGAATATTCCAAGTATTAAAGAAAAATGAAGCACTTCATCTTGCAGCTGTTACTGGATAAAAAGCAAATGCAGCATTCAATTCAACACACATTTATTAAACACTTAATATGTACAAAGAATCATGCTGAGCAAACAATGAATACCCTAATAGATCACTATGGAATAAAAACAAAGAGGTATGTAATATAATATAGAATCTGAGTTCAAAAAGGATATCCAGACAAAATGTTATAAATTAATAGGAGAATGGTGTGATCACTTTGACCTAATAGGGTGGAGAATATGTATAGCATAGGAAGGAGATAGATAAGGAAAGACTCTATAGAACATTTTGCTACTAGCCTTGGCTAGGCATTGGAAAATCAAAAACTTTTTCAACAGGAAATGGTAAAGATAAAGTATACTCCTGAAATGGGGGACATGCTCCTTAGAATACAGAGGGAAGACAGAAGGAACATTTTTAAGAGCTTTGTGCTCTGATTAAATGTTGGGATACAAATACTATCAAATAATTTGGACACCCCCTGCCCTAAGAGAGTTAATGTTCCAACTAAGAGAGGAGAGAAACAAGAAAAATGGGAACCAAAAGTAAGGAATACACATGTGACAACATGATAGTGAGATGGCAAGACATTGGATGGAGACGTGATTCTGGGAAGATGAAAAAAATAGCTTACCTAATCAACTCCAAAGTTATGGGTGGGGAGGAAGAAACAGGTTCAGGTTTAAATGAAATCCAGTATATTAAGTGGAATAGTGTGTAAACTTAATTTAGTATCAAACTGTGGAAGACCTAGAAGGCTAGTATTAGTGAGAGACCCATATTAAAAGTAGTAGATGCATTTTCCTATTTTAGGGACTCTGCAATTATTCAAAAAAGTCACGGTTTTTTCCTTCTAAGAAATTTTGATGCTAATTCATTGTCTTTTTTGTTTCCTCTTTTAAAACAAAGCATACTTTGCAGGTTACTACCATGAGGCAAGGTGACAAAAATTTCTTAAGTATTAGCTATGTGTAGTAAGTTTTTGGGAAATGAATACACAAAAAAGAAAATAATATAAATTTCCATCCTCACAGAGTTTACATAATAACAGAAGATAATACATACAAGGGACCTGAAAGGAAAGGGAGAAGGAGGTACCTGCTCAGTCATATGATAACTAAAATGTAAAATGGAAAGCAGAGCCAAGAGGGGAATAAAGGTATGAAGGTTGACTGATCTAACCCACTGCTTAAAATGGAGTCCTGGAAGAAATTGATCAATTGAAGGGGGGGGCAGAATGACTGAGGAATAATTTGGGATAAGAACACAGCAGAAGTTAATGGATATTCCAGATTGATGAGATACCAAGGAATTAGGAAAGTTCCAAGGTGAAATAAGTTAGGCAATAGTAGCAAATCAGAGATTGTAGGAAAATAAAAGTCTTTCAGCTTGAATCCTTTTTCAAAATGTAGTTCCCAAGGTAGAAATCACCAAAGAGAAAAGCAGATCATAATTCTCCCAGAAGAACAGAATAGAACTTTAAATAGCACAATGAAGGAAATAGTAGAAGACAACTGCCCAAACAACTTCTGAACATAGAAAATTAAATCCCAAATGAAAAAATTCACAGATTCGCCCCCCTCCAAAAAAAAAATACAAAAAGAAACAAACAAAAAATCTAAGCCCACAAATTTCAACATAATGATTAAGTTTAACAGTTCAGTTCAGAAACAAATTCTTCCAACTATCAAAAAAGAGACTATCAGTTTCAAAGAAAAAGATATTTGCATAATGTGAGACTAGTCTGTACCCACCAGAAAAGGAAAAGGGAATATAATAATGTGCTTTGAAGAGCACTGGAGTTTAGAATGCAGTTAGGGTTACCTATCATGAAAATATTAGCTTAAAGAAATGGGACAAATGATGGATGTTCAGTAGTAAAATATTTGAAACATACTTTTGGAGAGAAAATTAGATATGGAGAGATTTTTTTTGACTTCTTGAATATTTCAAACAACAAAACCACAAGAGGAGTAAATAATCTAGACAACAACAGAAATAGTAAGAAATTTCTTTCTAAATTCACAAGAAGAAAGGGATGTTGCCTGAAATTTGTAGAGACAACAGTGATGAGATAGACAGGGGTGAAAACTATCCTGAAGGAGAATACTATATTACAATTATTTTGCAACAACTATATTATAACTTGAAGAAGGTGGGAAAGGGGGAAGTAGAAGTACAGAGAAGTCTGTGAAATGGGATAGAAATGAAGGAAAGGTAATTTCTGTGTTCTCAGAAAGTAAAGAGCCTATAGAGGAGATGGTGAGGAGAAAAAAGGAAAATTAAAAACTGGGGAAACAAAGACCTTTCATTTGGGGAAGGATGATGAGTGTTCCTAAAGATAAAGAGAGACAAAGACCTTACAGTGGATGAGACCTGAGGAATTTGGTGCCTTAAAATTCTTCTTGTCCTGTGAGGGGCAAAAGTAGTGGTGGTAAATGGTACCAGAAGAATAAGAACATTTCCAGACAAATGTAGAATATAAAAGTCAGCACAAAAAGGTATAGTGGAAAGGGGGATAAGTGGGACCCTCCCATAGGGTAGAATCCTTTCTAACACACTAATTAGACTTGTCCTGAGAGTGAGACACCATAAAAAAAGGGCAGTTCATGGGGTATTTAAGACCCATAAGGCAGTGGCAGAAAGTACCTAGAAAGTAAAGCCTAGAACAGATACATTGGAAGATTGGTTGTTTAGTATAAAGAATACAGAAGAAAGAGGGAAAAAAGATGATTAGTAGGGTCATAAATCTCAGGATGCGTGTCTATAGAGTAAATAGAAATGGATATGAAGATAGTCAATAAAATGTTTTTGAAAGAAATGCAAAAAAATGAATTTAAAAAGCTATGAACAGAATTAGATTAAGTAGAAAAGTAGAGAAGAAAGGAAAATATATGAGGTTCATTAAAAAGAAAAAGAGGGTAAAGAAATATAATGCAATAAAAGTAGACAAGAGGAAGAACTAAACCAAATTTTGAGGTGAAAAAGAATAACAAATGAGCAAAGGGAACCACGGGGTCACAGAATAGAACCAGTGAAAACAGGGTTACTTTAAAAAAAAGAAAAAATAACATAATGGAAAGACCATAATACCATAGTTATAGTGGAAAAGAAATAAAAGTTATAACAACAAGAACAAAAACAAAACAAAAAACCCACTGGAGACAAATGACTCTAATTCCCCTAACTTTAAATGGTAATTGATTAAATAATCCAATAAAATTAAAAACTGACAGATTAGTAAAAACTAAAATCTGTTGTTTGCTAGAAGTAATTGTAGAAAAATTGGAACTCAGGAGATAGGAAAAAATGTACTATGAATCATGTCAATACAAAAAAATCACTAGTTGTCATCATGGTATCAGAAAATGTCAAAATATTCAATAAAAAGGAATGGAGAAACTGTATTATGCTCAAAGAAATTATACAGAACAAATCAATATCAGTAATAAATGTATATAGTCCAAAAGCTTTAGCATCCAAATTCAAAAGGAAAAGATTAGCTGAGTTTCAGAAATACAGAGGAAATAATAAAATAGAGAAGGAGACTTCAAAGTCTATCTCTCAGTTTTGGATAAATCTAATAGAAAGATAAACATGAAGCAAAGTATAGAACTGTATAAAGTTTTGGAGTAATTAAAGGTAAAAGATTTATTGCAAAAATGACATCTCAATAGAACAGGAAAAGATTATATATATATTTATATATATATATATATATATATATTTATATATATATATATATATATATACTAGGTACATATATACATATTTCCATTTAGGTAGATATACATACACATACATATAAAATATTTAGGGATTTACCTCCCAAAGTATCAAAAATCTCATGTAGAATCTGTTACAAAGTGCTCCTTAAAGAAATAAATAACAAGGGGCAGCTAGGTGGCTCAGTGGATAAAAGCACCGGCCCTGGAGTCAGGAGTACCTGGGTTCAAATCCTGTCTCAGGATTTGATAATTACCTAGCTGTGTGGCCATGGGCAAGCCACTTAACCCAATTTGCCTTGCAAAAAAAAAAAAGAAATAAAGAACTACTCAAACAGTGGAAGAAATGTTCAGTGTTCATGGCTAGGTTATGCAAATATAATAAAAATGACACTGTTACCAATATTAAGTAATCTAAGACTATACAAGTCAAATTGACAAGAAGATAATTTATAAATATTGATACAATAATAAAATTCATTTGGATAATGAAAGATCTAGAATACCAAAGAAATATATGAGAATTAAATATTAAGGGGAAATACCACTTTCAGATCCCAAACTATCTTACAAAGCTACAATCATCAAAAGCATTTGGCATTGGTTAGAGAAAAGAGATAACTAAATGAATCGAAAAATGGAACTGACTGGATAAAGGCAACTCACAAACTATAGAACTCAATAACTCAGAGTTCAATTCAGTGGAAAACATGTTACTTAAGGGAATACTCTGATTAAAAACAACTGAAAAAGTTAAAAATTAGTCTGGCAAAAATTAGATTTAGACCAACATCTTATTCAATATTCCAGGACCATCCCTAGTCATTTTGACTAGCCTTGCCACTGGACTTTGATGACTGGAAAACAAGGCTGATGAGCATCTCCCTCTGATTCACTCAAATCCAGCTCATATGCAAAATCACTCTGTGATATCAAATGCCATCAATTCTCTTTAAGAATGAAGCAATACTCCATAATATATTGTAAATGTATACATTTCCTTAATATAAAAAGATCTTGTTATTTTTTAAAAAAGGAAGAGAAGCAAAACATATTCTTAACCTAACAAGACAGAGACAATTTAAAAAAAGGTAAAGTAGCTGATTTTATTTGAAACTGAAGAACTTCTATACACCTATGAACACATCTAAGATAAGAAGGAAAATAGTCAAATGGGGGAAAATTCTTTGTTATCCAATTTCTTTAGAAAGGTTTTGGTAGTAAGATGCATAAACACTGTCTCTCTGTCTCTGTCTCTGTCTCTCTCTCTCTCTCTCTCTCTCTCTCTCTCTCTCTCTCTCTGTCTCTTTTTCTCCATCTCTCTCAGTATAGTATCTATTCTAAATGATGACTCTTGGGGAAGGAGATTAGGAGGGAGAGAGACACATGGATACTGGGGGGGGGCAGTTTACAGTATATTTTAATAAAGACCATTTTTAAAGGTTTCATAATAGGGATTTGTTTCATGACAAATAAAAATACAATATTGCATAAACAATATTAACTTATTTCTTTCTAAATCAATATACAGATCCCAGGGATCTATTTTTATTTGACTATGGCATCACAAAGCAATAAAAGTTTACGGTGCTTTCTAGAATATCAACCATAATTTTCAGGGTCCTTTCAAGTTCTATGATTTCCTTCTTTATCTGTGCCCATGGATTGGGGGAGTGGGATAAGGAGACACTCACTCTAATCCAAATGTCTCTGGATTAATGAATTTAGATTTCTTATGGTTCTAGGCCTTTTTGTTGTAGGAAAATAATAATAATTGCTAGCATTTAAAATATATGTTAATGTTTAAAAATCTTGTTCATATTTATTCTACTTAAACCTCACAACAGTCCTCTGAGATAGAAATTATTAATAGTTTTTCTTTACCAGTGAGGAAGCTGAGACTGAGCTTTTTCTGCATCAAAGGACTTTTGACAAATGACAGATAGATGTGCCTTTGAATGAATTCCAGTTGGAATTAGAACACAAATCTTCAGACTCTAAATCCAGTACTTTCCATCCACTATTGAAGCAGGTAAAATTGCCTGGGGGAAGAAACTCGCATGGAATGATGTGGGTTCATTTACCAGTGAAGATATCACAAGGCTCTCAGGCAAAGGAGGGAAAGAAAAGACATAAATTTTAATTTACTGCAAGGAGTTACAAGTTAATTCACAAAGTTCTTTAAGGAGGAAACAAAGTAAAGAGATTGAGATTTTAATAAAATAGTAAAGTTTAAGCAAAGAAGGAATAGCTACAAGATGAGCTGGTGAAGAAAGGATAATTATCAATGTTGGGAAAGGATATGGAAAATCTGGGACACTAATACATTGCTGGTGGAGCTGTGAACTCATCCAACCTTTCTGGAGAGAAATTTGGGATTATTCCCAAAGGACAACAAAAATGTGCATACCCTTTGACCCAGCAATACCACTACTGGATCTATACCCTGAAGAGATTATGAAAAAAAGGGTAAAAACATCACTTGTACAAAAATATTTATAGCAGCCCTGTTTATGGTGGCAGAAAATTGGAAATTAAGTGAATGTCCTTCAATTGGGGGATGGCTTAACAAACTGGTATATGTATGTCCATGGAACACTATTGTTCCATTAGAAACCAGGAGGGATGGGAATTCAGGGAAGCCTGGAAAGATTTGCATGAACTAATGCTGAGCAAGATGAGCAGAACCAGAAAACATTGTACACCCTAACAGCAACATGGGGGTGATGATCAACTCTGATGGACTTGCTCATCTGTTCAGTGCAACAACCAGGGAAAATTTTGAGCTATTTGCAATGGAGAATACCATCTTTATCCAGAGAAAGAATTATGGACTTTGAACAAAACACCAAATACTATTACCTTCAAATTAGAAGAAAAAAAAGGCATTATATTGTTATGTAATTTCACTATCCCATCCTTTATTTTTCTTCCTTAAGGAAATGATTTCTCTGTCATCACATTCAACTGAGATCAATGTATAATACTGAAACAATGTAAACACTAACAGTATGCCTTCTGTGAAGGGTGGGGGGGAAGGAAGTAAGAATAGAGGGAAAAATTGTAAAACTCAAAATAAATAAAATCTTTCTTAAAATAAATAAATAAATAAACTTGAGCTGGTGACAATATCAAAGATAGTAAAGAAGTGGGAAAGGGAGAAGGAAACAACCACAAGTAAGTGGTTGGGCTAAGATCAATATAGATCCAACATGGAGAAGAGCATGGGCAAAACCTTAATAGGGAGCCTATCCCACCTCCTGTTGGGCTGGAGTCAGGAGGAGGGGTCAAGGAGCAAATCACCTGGTTATGATTGGAATCAGAAATATTGGAAGATTATATGCCAGACTGGTGGAGGATGGCTAGGAGAAAGGGGCTAGGATTGACTCCTAGTATCTTAGTGAATTTACATTTTAGAAGAGGGCTACATTGAGCAATGGGAAGGAAGTCAGGGGTCCAGAGAAAATGCCAGACAAGCACAGATAATATTTCCTAAATATTAAGGAAAAGGTCAGGTAAATATTTCTCTAATATTTCTCCATCTTTATGGCTTCTAAACACATTCCTGAATATAAAATTAGGAAGAATAAAGAATAAACATCAAGACACTCAGTGTGGGCTTCTCATTTTAGTTCATAATTTTCTTCCTAGACCAGACAGCCACCCTTTTTCTACAGAAACACTAACATAGCCTAAAGTTCAGTTCTTCAAGCTACCTTCAGAAGAAGGTAAGAAGGAAGGCAAATTACCCATAGTGCTAGTCTACACAAAACATCTCATGGAGGACCAATGTTTGTGTTTTCTCTCTTTGAAGCTCAACTCAGTCAGAAGGTAGGTTCTGGGTTTTAGTTTTCTTACCTTGATCATAGCTCTTCCAACTATAAGAATGAAGAGGAGGTAATTTCCTGGAGCATCAGTTTCTGAATTCTAGGGAAAACAAATACACCAGTACCACCCAAACATCTTTAGTCAAAATTCTTCAAAATTTTCCACTTACAAGATCAACTTTTAAAATGCTGGCTTTCAACTTTTTGTTTATCCTGAGGTTTGGCATTTGAGAGTGGATCCCCAAGGGCCTGATGATGTGTATTACATTTAAATTGCAATGTAGTTGAAATTTGTTCATTTGTTTGTAGCTCCCTCCTGTAACCCTTTCTGTGTTCTTCCTTTCCCCATTTATTTTCAGTTCTTTAGCCAAAGAGTTCATTTTATATTGTTGGTACCTAAAATACACTATATGGATAATCCTTCTATCACCAACTTACTTATTCTTTTCTTCCTCTGCAAAATCTAAATTCCCATTTTCTTAACTCAGTTTACTCTATTAACCTATTTGGTAAAGGAAGAATCTGATTTCATTCATTCATAGGAAGTATGAATGACTGTTTGCATTGTAATGAGAAGCATCTTAAGGAAAAGAAATGACAATAATAAAATTTTTAATTGTGATATTTTTGAGCAAATTCTTCAAATTGCATCAATTAAGCAACTGTCTTCTTCCCTTAGTTGACCCCAGAGTAGGAATCTATTTAAAAGAAATGGAGACAATATAGATTTCACTTTTTTTCCTCCTCTAAGCAAGTCATTAGCTTTCTTTATTGGGAAGTCACAATAGTTGGTACTTAAAAATGCAAGCTAGGAAGTTGGAATGGTCCCTATCAGCCATCATATTCCTGCAGTTTAGAGGAAATTCCACAACCATACAAGTGAAATAAATATTCATAGATAAACAGAATTCACAAGAGCCCACAAGAAAAGGCAGGTCAGGAAGTGCTGATAATTAGAAAGCAGTGAATGTATGGCTAATACTAAGAGGGCAAATTAGTCTGAGAAACTATTCTGATAATGCAAAACACTAGCAAATATTGAGAACATAATACCCTGAAAGAATAACTTCATTTCACTTTGTATTAGAGCCAAAGAATCCATTGCTTTAAAATGTTGTCAGTAGAGGTGCTGATAGCAGCATTCAATTAGAAACCAAATTATAAACTAATATTTATTTTAAATGTTTTGCTCCCTGGGTTATTCACATGGGAAAGACAGTCTTTTCCCTTGTCTTAAGTACTTAAAAGTCTTTTTTGTAATAGCATGGGGAGTGACATGTTCTGCACTGGAAGATATCAGTGAGACAAATTGTCCTTTTGCAAATCCAAGGGATTCCATTGTGGGACAAATTGGTCCAGACGTTTCTTCTGGATATGCTATCTGAAAAAGCCTTTAATTATCTTTTTTTTTCTGCTTGAACATTTATGATTCCCTTAAATCACTTGACCCTTGGTGAAACCCCTTCTTAGGAGGAATTGCTGAGACTACAGAAAGTGATGGGAACTTGTTCTGGTCTGCGGGGAGGATATGTAGTGTCCACAAGAGACACTGTCCAATAAACAACACATGGGATAAATCAGGGGCAAAGAACTTCATTGGTGGATCAAGAGGAACATCTCAGTTTTGTCCTTGGTTTTAGAAGCTAAATTTTTTGTCAGTCTTCTCTTTGCTTTTCTTAAATAAACTGCTATATTCTATTAAAAAGATGGGCCTATTATAATTATCATCACATTTGCAAACATGTTCACTAGTTATTCCAAGTATTTCACTAATTCTCCTGGATATCTTTTTGATTAATTAACAAATGTGGTTGGAGTGTGAACACAATAGGTATTTAAAACCATTGGTCTTTTTTTTTTCCCAAAAGACACTGAAATCATTAAGAACAGATATTAGAAATGTTGTCAGTCATATATAAATAGTTGAACCCTATTCTTTTTAAAATAAAAATACATAAATAGCCATGATATTGATGAAAAGAACTCTTATAAAAGTCGTTTTTCCCCTCCAGGATTTAATTATGAATTTCATGTTGAATTAGTTGAAAGATAATTTTAGATGCTTTTTAAAGAGAAACATACTATTATGTATAAATCTAAGAAATATGGAGCAATGTAATTTATGGTGGAAGCATTTTCAGATTTCTAATGGGCTATTATGGAGCCAAACATTTTATGACCTGAATTTTTTTCCAATTGGCTTGTTGGTTCCCCTTTGCATACAGAGTAAAATATCAAGCTGTGATATTGTATTAAATTATTTTTTATTATTTTTCTTTTTGTATGAGTTCTCGGTTCCATATTTGCCTGTGTATATATATATATATGTACATTTTTCTCATAATTTTTCTTCATTAGCTCTTTAGATATTATAAAACATTATAAATACCATATATGATAATACTTTCTTATACTACATAGATATCATGATTTTTTTATTTCAGAATCTCAAAGGTGTAACAGACAAGTATGTTGACAATATCCTCAAAATCACTATTTATCTACTATTCTATGATAAAAGAATCATTAAACTTACATATGACCATCTATGTTTATATATATTTTGTAGATAACTCTGTCTATACATATTCATATGAAAATATATACACATACTTAAAGACTGATATAATATCCAAAATATCTAGAAGATGTTATTGCTTTCCATCTAACTTTTGATCACTTTGCAGGAAGGGGATCTCAAGCTCTATACTAATTCATACTAATTCACAATTAACATATAAAGAGAATAACAAAGAAACCCATTTATTTAAATCATATTAAAGAAATAAGTAAAGCTATATCAAAAAGAATATATGCCAGATCTTATGGAGTGAAGCAGCTCTGCCTTTGGGAGTGTGATAACTTAGTTCAAGAAGAGAGAGTACTAAAAACTCCAGAGTAAAAAGGTGAGAATAAGGATCTGATGAAGACAATCTGAACCTCCCATGTCTTCCCATAGCTTTTGCCGTCAGCAATCTGAAGAGGTACTGGCTTCTTCCAACTCTCTCTCTCTCTCTCAAAGCTGGAAGTTTACTCCATACTGCCCTCCAAGAGGTACTGGCTTCTTCCAACTCTCTCTCTCTCTCAAAGCTGGAAGTTTACTCCATACTGCCCTCCAAGAAGACTCTTATTTAGAGAACTCAAAAGAGGAATACCACTTTACCTAAGTAAAAGAGTGAGAAATGAAGTTCATATTCTTTCTCTAAATTCCCAATTCCCTAATAGGGCAGGGACTTGATCACCACCAATAAGGAGAAAGACCCATAACAATGAACTGGGTCAAGTTTACAGACAGACACACAAATATATACATTTATTTATATATTTATTTCTGTACATACATTGATAGGCAATGTTTATATGCAAATATATGAATATATAATATGTATATAATATATATTACATTATATACAACATTGTCCATTTCTATACATATGTGCATATCCTTACACATATGCATATACATTTATTTATAAACATATATACATTATTGGGAGAGAGTATACACACATTTTTTCAAAAGTTTTCTAAACAGAAATTCCTCCAAGTCATCTAAAATTTTTTCTTCCATCAAAAATCATTTTCATGGAAAATTTTTTTAAAAGTTTAGTGTGTGTGTGTGTGTGTGTGTGTGTGTGTGTGTGTGTGTGTGTGTGTTAAGGTCTTTGGATAGCTGAAGGTTTAAACAGGATTAAAAGGTTTTTATCAAGATCTCTATTCATTAGCTGCATTAAGGAGAGGCACTGCAAATCGATGTTTGACTTTTACTTTAACCTTAAAATGTCATTAAATTCCACACATGAAAAGGTTGATACAAACACCCTTTTTACCTAATTGACAACACTTTCATTCTCTGTAGCATTTTGAACAGGAAAGGCAGCATGTGTGGGAAGGTGTAACAAAGGTCAAGAAGAAGCTTGAAATATTTAGTGTTTGGATAGTAGTCTTTATGTGTGCAGACAGATTTAATAGTTAATTTTCTTCTACTTTTGTCATAGAACAAGTCATTATTTTTTAGGAAAGCATACACTACCTTCTAATGAATGAATCCTATGGAGGAGTGTATACATCATTCATACTAGAAATTATTGATTCTATTCCACTCTTTGAAGTTACCTAATTACCTTTCACCTTTCTCACCACCAAGTCCATTCTAATAATTAGAAATTTTTATTGTAGATTATTATTTTAAATAAGTATTATTATTTTTATGTAGTTAATCATGACTACACAAACTAAATAATGTAGAAGAGAAAGCTAGTATGTAGACAGAGAGTACCTTGATGACAATTAGTCACATTTACATGCTCAGCAAAGGATGCAACTTGTAGTTAAAGGGAAAAAATAAATTCTAACATTAGTTGCCAACTAATTGAAAAGACATCAACATTTTAATTTCCAGTAAAATTATGCAGTTGTTGAACAAATAACTCTAAATTCGAGCTTTATCTTCCTAAAAATTAGTTTCTAAGGCAAAATGTGGCATTATTGAAATCCAGCCAATTAATTTCTGTTGGTAAACTATTTAGAAGGCATGCATATGTTCTAAAAATAGGAGTTCTATTTTAAGTGGAATGTCAAAAGATAGGCCATGCACTGAATATAACTCCTTTTAAGATGATCTAAAAAGATAGGTTTTACCATTTGTTGAATCTACAAATATCCTGAGAAATAGCAGTTGACATTTGGATATCGGAGTTTCTCTTGCCAAGTTTGCATATATGATAAAAATCCTAGGTTAGCATAATGATTCATGAAAATTTAGATGCAGAAATTCTCTTAACATTTGTGTTGTTCTTTGTCATTGTTCACTTCTACTTCCCCAACAATCTTGACTATACACTGATTTCAGTTTTAGTATTTTTTTTTCCTAAAACACAGTTAGTTTAGGAAGGGGAGGCAGGCATTGGAGAAGGAATTGTTGACGAGACAAAAGAGAAAAAAAAAAGGTGTCTTCTACACAGAACTAATTTACTACCACAAAGATGATAACATTATTGCTGTTCTTGTTCAGCTATTTTTCAAACATGTAATACTGTTATGCCTGTCACCTCCCACCCCGACATGTTAGGAATTTTTTTGGCAAGAAAATGGTTTGTTATTTACTTCTCTGTTTCATTTTTACAGATGAATAACTGAAATAAACAGGGTTAAGAGTTTTGCTTGAGGACAAATAGCCATTATATGTATGAGGGAAGATTTTATATTAAAAATAGCTACAGTCAATCTACATTAGATGAAGGAGTGCTGCTCTATTGGTTTATTTTAAAAAATATGAATTGACTTAAAAGTGCCAGCATTATCTTTTTAATACAAGTCAATAGTAAGTATATACCTAGAATCACAGCATATCAAATGATTCTACAGATATTCCAAAGAGTAAAACTACATGTTTTGTCCTTTTGACAAATGTCAAATGTCATGAAGAAAACCATTTTGTACATTAGTTTAACATTATTATTATTATATAATTATATATTATATAATATTATATAATTATATGTGTAATATATAATTATATAATATTATATAATATCAGAAAACTAAATATTATAATATATACCATGTATTTTAAGATATAAAATATATCAAAGAAATTCTATCAGTATCTTAAAATTCTGTTTAACATATATGTGAACATATATGCAAATGATTTTTTCCAATTTTCATCTAACTTTTTGGTACCATGTAATTACCATCATACTTTGTAAATGATAAGTAGTGAAACCATAATTTAACCCAATTTCTTAACAATTTGCAGGTGTTAATTTTTATTCCATAGAAATCCTCTTTTTAAAAAAAAAAACATTTGTTTTGATGGGGAAATCCATGTTGTTCTAGTCATTCCTGCTAAACACAAAAGGACATATTGATATATAAAACCACAAAAATCATATTACTTATGTCATATTCTACTATTTTTTTGGTTGAACCTTTCTAAATTACATCATAATATGGTTAAGCTCAGAGTCTGTGTGTCTTAGGTTGCTTGCTCCCATAGATTAAAATATGTTATCTCTAAAAAGCTAAGTTATGCTGCCTAAAAATTTAAAATAGACTTGTGGGTTGATTGTAGTTTAAAAGTAGCTCTATAAAATAGAAATGACCATTCTGTTGAAAGATCACTGAGTGTTCACTAGTCAACATTAAATCTTAATGTAGTATCTGTCTTCACATGACCCTAAATGAACTAGCATTGGGCTCTAACTCCCTCTAGTCTTCTGTTTCCTTTTGCTATACTGATAATAGGAGCAAAACAATATGCTTGTAAAATTTTTTATTCACATCAATATAATGAGCTAGGTAATAATACAGGCATTATTACTCCCATTTTACTAATACAATAACAGACTTTCTGAAATTTAGAGAATTATTGCTGTTCATACTGCTAGTAAGTGTTTCAAGCATTTTAACACAAGAATTCTAATGGAAGTCCTGAACCCTATTTACTTGGATTACATTTCTCTAATGTCCTTCCAGCTTGGAGCCCATTATTTCATGAGCATGGGTAATAGGGAAAGATCAAAAATCATTATGAAAATTGGCAAGAGAATATAAAGGTCACATTCTGAGTAGAAAATCATAAGTCTAGTTAAACACACAATTTTAGATATCATTGGGATATCGCCTAACTAAAGAAATTTTATAGAAAATTAAATATAATTTAGAGAAAGCTTATAGGATGATGAATGCTATTAGAATAATATATCTGTACTGTTATGAGAAATCATATATGTGTAAATATGCATATATGCATGTGTATATATATGTGCATATACACACATGTCTATTATATATGCATATATGTGTCTTTTCAAGGGTATTTAGGTGTTTTTGATCTAAACTTACCAAAACAAAGGCATCCTTATTCTTGGTTCATATGATACACTGAAACCTCAAATTTTTTATGCATTGAGTGTTAATATGGACTTCCAGAGGTCATGCAGTTTGAAAAATGACACTGGAGAAAGATAATTTATGTGATATAGGAAGTCTTTATTTTAAAAAACCGCTTTTGACAGACCTCTTTGAAAACCTGAAACTTTAGATCTCAAAATCCTGTGGTGGTGATAAAATGCTATAATAGATATAAGCACTTTTCAATGTTAAAAGTGCTATATGAGCCAGCTAGGTGGTGCAATGGATAGAGCACGGGCCCTGGTGTCAGGAGGATCCAAGTTCAAATACAGCTTCAGACATTTAATAATTGCCTAGTTGTATGATCTTAGGGAAGTCACTTAACCCCCACTGCCTTGAAAATCAAACTAAAAAAAAAAGAAAATACTACATAAATGCATTATTATTGCTACTATAGCTAATAAAATGCCCAACATTACATATGATAAAATGTATATTTAAAGAAATTTAAATATCATAAACATACCTAAACATATATACATAGACCTCAGATTAATAGCCCATGATACAGAAGTATGGATAACTGTTATTATCCACATACACATTTAGAATGGAAATATCTTCATGCCAAATGGTACAAAGAAGTAATGTAGAATAGTTGAGAAAGATTTCAAGCCAGAGGGATTTGGTTTCAAGCTTTGCCTTTGACATCTAATGTCTATGTGACTGTCACTGGGTAAGTCATTTAACCTATTTTTCTAAGCAACTCTCTAAAACTTTAACTTACAAAAAAAGTCATGGTCAGGAAGATCCCTATACTGTTGAAAACACAAGTATATTCATTCTCTCTCACTCCTACCTGACCTAACATTGGTGATTGTTGAACTACTGGAAGTGAAAGACTATCAAGATAGACATTTGGAGGATATAATTCATACCTTTGGGAAACATTATGAATCAGTGGATGTAGTAAATAAAAAGTTCCTGCAACATAATATTGATAATTTGTCAACAAAGTCATTTTTTTTAAGAAATAGTAATGCGAAGGTGTTTCAAGGATTGTCTAGTTAACTGGAATACTCCAAAGAGGTAATGAATGATGGCTGATTCCTACCCTATGCATACACCTAATGATGGAGAATAATGATTAACTGAAGTCCATTGGATGTACAAATGAAAAGGTATTTGATAACCTCTGAGAGAACCAGATTGCAAGAGCTGAAGAGTAACAAATTAGAGGCAGGGAATACAAACTGACTACATTTTCAATGAATTTCTTTAAAAAAAACCTATGCTTCCTTTCAGTGTTTGATCCCATGTACCTTGTTTTCAAATAGCATCTATCTTAAAACACACTCAGTGTTCTTCCTGATGCTCCCAGTGATTTCATAATATGTAATTTTGGTACAATGAAACACAATTCAAGATTAAGGGAAAAATTTGAAATTGTTGGTGTGAAAATTTAGAAAGTATTTCTTCTATGAAGTTTAAATAAATTCTTTTTTTTTGCAAGGCAATGGGGTTAAGTGGCTTGCCCAAGGCCACACAGCTAGGTAATGATTAAGTGTCTGAGACTGGATTTGAACTCAGGTATTTCTGACTCCAAGGCTGGCGCTTTATCCACTAGACCACCTAGCTGCCCCCGTTTAAATAAATTCTAAAGGGAAGAAATGATCCATGATTCATTAATTTAGGTTGGATATCCACTTAAAGGTCAAAAATTGAAGGAGCTAAAGTGGGCAGTGTACAAAGTGAGTGTCATAAAACCTCATCATACCCCCAAAAGTCTCATACCCAAGTAGTGTGAAAATGTGTCTAAAGTTTTCTCTCTTGGTTTAAAGAATATTTTTCCCCAAAAATCTCCTCTAAAAATACAAGTACATAGGTTAGGCAGCCTATTTTGATTAGGTATTGCAAAACATCACATTCTCCAAAGAATCAAAATCTTGTGTCAGACAGTCAAGAAAAAACTGCTTCAAAGGGTCATGGAGAAATTCTTTCTTCCAAATAAAAGGGAGCCAAGGTCATGTAAGAAGAATTGTTGTTTGAAGATTCAAGAAAAGATTGTGTGGTAACTGCAACTTCATTAGCAGGAAATTAAAGATATTTAGAAAATGATGAATGTTGGAGTTTTGTAAAGATTCAAAAACAGGAAGATCAGTACATTTAATAGCACAAATAGTCTGCAATAACTGAAGAGTATTAAAAGAATTTATGTATTTACTTATTTTTCTTTATGTTAGTTGTTTCTTAGACTAATATTCTGTAAAAATTTTTTCCTTTCATTTCACAATGCATGTTGAAAAATGTGGTGAAAATTGGTTAGTAATCAGTGTATTCCCTTCCTCTAGGCTGTTCTATCACCTTGCATATTTATTAAGTAAATGGAATTATTTTAGACAATCCAATATCTGGCTATGTCAGAGTAATGTGCAACATCACCTCTTGACCTGAGTTAATTGGGATGAATTTCTGAAGCACAATGGGGATTTAGAAAGCTAAGTATGGTGAGAAACAGAATTCTAATTGAAATTCTTGGTTTGGTAATGAAAGATGAAAAAAAAAGACAGCTTCAGCAGTAACCTAATTAATAATTCTCTTTTTTATATCTTGACAATTTGTTAAATATTGAATATTTTTATAATCAAGCTAGTTCTCTTCAAGGAACTGGGTGGTCTTGTCTTTTCTACTCAACTGATTATTTAGTTTCAAAAAGAAAATTATTTATTACTCTATTATGATGTATATGACACCAATGAAATTGTTTCTTGAATATCTTTTATTTATTTATAAATTTACTGTAGGAAAGATTTTGTCACATTATGTGAGGGAAAAGACCAAGATGCTTTAGTATAATATATATCTTTTTAATAATCTGTGATTTAATTGAGAAAAAAATATTGGATTATTTTCAGAAATAGAAAATATTTAAGGTATTACTTGGAAAAACTCTAAAGAGGGAAAAATTCTCCATCTCTTGAGAAAGCCCAAGCCACTTGGCAAAGCTCATTTCACTTACAAAGAAAGACATAGAAAGGAGTTTCTCCCCAAATTATATGGATAGTTAGGTTATATGATTTAAATGTCATATGATTCACTTATGACATTTTCCTATTAACACTAATTCTCATTAGAATTTATGAGATAAATGAACTCAGCTTAACTCAGTGTTCTGAAATATAGCTCTTTACATGTTACTCTTTTTGTGTAAGAAAGATTAGCCTCATTATGAGATATGTGTTGAAAGCTAAAGAGGGGGTAGATTTTAGTTATAGCTAAAAGTCATATAAAACTTTCTAGCAGCTACAGCTATCCTGAAAGAAAACAGACTGAGTCAAACTCAACAAACATTTAAGAATTTACTATGTACTAGGTACCATACTAAACATGGAAAAAAACAAATGAAATAAAAAAAGAAAAGCAGTTTCTGCTATAATGGAACTCACATTCTAATATAGAAAAAGACAACACATAAAAGGAGACTGAAAAATAGATAAAGGGGAATAACAATATAAAAGAATAATGAAAAAAAAAAACAGGAGATTCAGCAATAGAAATGGGAGAGACCTGAAGGAGTGTACATAACTGAATTAAATGCTATTCAAAATGATGTTTCACAGAGGAACTCATCAACTAGAAGAAAGAAAAAACTATAAAGACAATGAAAACTCCCAGGAACGGAACTGGCTACTATTTAATAGTGGAAAATAACAGAGAGTTAGAAGAATTGGCAGAAGAGTGAAATAATCCCCTGGTTTTTGACATTTTCAAATGGAGCTTAAATGATCATTTGTCAGAGATGACATAGAAGAGATTCTTAGTCAAATAATAAAAACCAAATTTCAACAAATCACTTATTAAGAACCTACTGAATGGCAGATTCTGATCTAGGCTCTAGGAATACTAGTACCCAGAATGCACCAATCCCTATTTAAAAAAAGTTTGTATCGTAATGTAAGGTAGGTAGGAGGGTAGACTAAATGAATGTTGAGGTTGCCTCTAGCATCATGATATTGATGATTTTTAGGAAAACTTACGTTTCTTTCAAGTATATGTAACAGAAATCAGATTCAAAGCTTAAGAAACAAAGCAAAACAAATAAACAAAAAACACCTGATAAGATCACTGTACCTTTCTTATTTTAGGGATAGGAAAGGACACTTGGAAGATTTGTTCAAAGCTTAAGTCAAATTTGTGGCAGTAAACATTACAAAATCTTTTACTCATTTTTTTCTTCTTTTTCTCTCAGAATTGTGTAAAATTGTCATATATGTGCAGTCAAAGATGAGTGTGGTAAACTTCATGTATAAACTTTAATAAATAACTATAGTAACTAACAACTGACATGTGTTCTACTAAGGTTCAAAAAATCAATTTCTCATAAATAAGAGTTTAAAAGAAAAGGTAAAATGTTAATTTTAAAATAATTACAGTACTCTTCTGTTTTTAAATAATTCCCAACTTAATTTTTCAAATTCTATTGTAATTTTTAAATAATCTATATAAATTTATCCAGTTTTCTAAACTCTTCCCACTCCCCAAATTACCTAGCACTCCATAAAAATAATTTCATTTCTTCAACCAAGAATGATGCCATTTTACTTAAATTTCCCTAAAGGGAAGGGAAACAAAAACATAGGACAAAGATATCAAATATGAGATTCATGATCACATACTGCATGAAGTGAACAATATTCTAGAGTGTAACAAGAATCATTTTAAAATCTAATTGGGAAATGTTTACCAAATAAATAAAAATATATAAAACATTGCTAATGTTATATTGTTTTTTCATAAGTCTGGATGTGGCTGATTAGGATCTTTTTGAATGGTCTATTGAAACCTTTTATATTTGACTTTGGCATCACTAGCAAAGGTGATAAAGAACTGGTCTCAGATTCAGAAAGAACTGCAAAAAATCCTGTCTCTGAAATATTTTACCTATACAACCTTGAGCATATTATAGATTCACCTACTGCCTGAGAATATGCTTGAAAATTCTAAATTGCAGTCATTGCTGTTCTGAATTTGTAGTCAGTTTCCTTTTGGGGGAGTCCCCTATATTATTGACAGCAATGACATAATCTCTATTCTCCATCTTTAAAAAGGGAAATAGAGTTAAGGAAAGGCACTCTAAATCAAAACTAGTAGAAACATTATATGAATATTTGCCCCCAAATCAAGTGGTTTATAAGTAATTTAAATTCCTTTCCATGTTAAGGAACTCTTTTTTGTGACCATGTGAAATTTCCAAAGTACTTGGTATATTTTTAAAGGCAACTAATTATCATGCAAATAAAGAAAAAATCTTTTCTCTGGTGTTGAAAAACATTTTGGGGAGAATAGAAGGGATCTTGTTACCATTTTTATTAGGTGGCATGTCACACTAATTATGTTTAGAAATTGATCTCTATTCACCATTTGAGAAGTGATTGACTCAGATTTTTAAAGAGAATGCCACAGATGCTAATGATACTAGGAAATGAAGAGTATAAAATGTCATTTAATTTTTACAAGAATGATTGCTATCAAAGACAGAGGCATGGGTAATGTGTTTTAAACATTAAATTTCCTCTGACTTAAAGTAATGAAGTGTCTGTCATCAGGAATATGATATTAAAAATTATCCAAGGATTAGTTGGTAAGTACTGATGCCAATCATACTTGTCAACCAGCAGAAACATTTTAGTAACTGGTTTATTTTATATATATACATATGTGTATATGTATATTTAAAACATAGAGACATCATATACACATGCAATTGGTACCAAGTAATTATTTTCAAAACTTTATATAGATTTTAGTTACATCAGCAGCACAGATACCATGAAATGTTACAGAGGGCAGAAGGGAAAAGTAAAGATTTACACATCAAAGGACAGATGGTACATGGGGAAAATCTATGTCAGGCAAAATTTTAAATTAACCAGTAAACAGAAGGGGATTGAATTGGTATTTGTAGAATAAATATTAATACTAGTTACTTGGCATGGTCTTCTTAAAGAAATAAAGATAATAAAGTGTGCCAAAAATTCTTTTATCACTAACCAGTTTATCATTGAAGCTGAAATTTAATTGCGGTTAAATTCTGCAAGATCTGACTTGTTATGTAATTAGATGTCTGAAAGAAAAAAATCTTACTACATGGGTAACTGAGATAGTGAGACTCAAAAAACTCTAGACAGCTTTGATGAGAAAATGTAGATAAACCAACTAGCTAAATGGATTTAGTCTCAATCTCCCTGGGATATGTATATTGCCTTTAAAATATGCAGGCTATATAGAAAATGATTTGTATTCAGAAAATAACAACAATAACAAAACCTGTAATTATTGAGTTTGGGGGAAGAGAACAGTAAAATCGCAATTCATCTGCAGGATAATTCTTCATGAGCTTGACCACAGAAAAATTCAGATGGAATATATGAAATAATAGAAACTGAGTGACAGGATAACAGAGAGCATCTCACTCTATCTTTTTTTGCAGATGAAGAATCTGAATGTAATTAAAAGACATCTAGCTGATGTCAGAATCAAAACTGGAACCTCAGTCTCTAACTCATAGACCAGAACTCTTCCATTATTAATTACTGGGGTCAATGAATGTGGTTCAGGAGGTGAATTCCATTTATCAATAGAAACACTTGGCTTTTTAAAACAAGACTGCCTAACCTTATAGCATGAATGACTAAGTAACACAGAATGGGTCTAAAGTGAGGAAGTGCTGGAGACTTCTGGGGTGAAGCCAAGATGGTGGCCTGAAGCTAACATGCTCCTGGAGCCTTTCCTTATCAAAGATAAAAGAAGCCACTATTCTGACATTTAAGCTACAGATCCCACCAAGATAAAGAGAAGATTCAAAGAAGTTTTCAGTGGTAGACATCATGGAGGATCTTCAGTGAAGATCTATTTCTTGGTGGGGGAAACCAGGAAATAAAGCACAGGAGGCAGGAGTGGGAAAACCAGCAAGATGCTCTTAGTCACAGAGCAATCCAGGTCGTGACAGCTTCACAAGAGCAGAGCCCAGAAGCTAGATAACAAGTCAACAGAGAGGATCTCAACCCTAAACAAAGTCTAAACTCTGGGAAAACCAGGGCAAAAGACAGGACTGGTCAGGAACAGACCACTGCTAAGTCAGAACCTGCACATAAAGGAGGAGACAAACTTCAGTAAAGGCAAGCCCAGAATTTCATAGGCAACATCTTGGCCAAGGAGAAGCCAGGGATCACACCCCAGGCCCAGCAAAAAAAAAAAAAAAAGCTTGTATCTATACTCCCTATACCTAGGAGCAGAGTTGAAACAGCAAAGATGAGCAAAAAAGCTCAAAGAGCACTCACTATAGAAAACTACTTAACAAAGAGGATAAAAATGCCATGTCTTAAGAGGAAACTAGTGAAAATTTACTCACAGTGGTGTACCAAAACAGTCTATAAATTGGACTCAAATAGAAAAGCTCATCCAAGAGCTTAAAAGAGAATTCAAAAAAACAAAGATAGGAAGAAGAAAAATGGAAAAAAGAAATGAGAAATGGACCACTTAATTTAGCACTTTTAAAAGGAAACATAAAAGCTAATTGAAGAAAATAAAACCTTAAAAAGTAGCATTGAGCAAATAGAAATCAATAAATCTATGAGACTACAAGATTCTGTGAAACAAAACAAAAAAGGTGAAAAATGTGAAAGGAAATGTAAAGTATCTTTTAGGGAAAACAAATGACCTGGAAAATAAATCCAGGAGAGATAATCTATGAATCATCAAACTACTAGAAAGACTAGAATGAAAAAATAACCTGGAAAACATCATCCAGAAAATTTTAAGGGAAAACTGTCCAAATTTGCTATAACAAGAAAACAATATAACTAAAGAAAGAATGCACAGAACCACCTCAACCCCTGAAAGAGACCCCAGGATTAAAAGTCCAACAGCCATTATATCCAAATTCCAGAACTCTCAAATAAAGGAGAGAATACTGCAAGTATATATATATATATATCAGAGAGCAAAGGACCTGGGATTACAAACCAAAGTGTACTATCCTGTACAATTCAGCATCTGCTGTCAAGGAAAAAGATGGATGTTCAACAAAATAAAGGACTTTCATAGTTTCCTGACACAAAGACCAGAACTGAACATAGAATTCAATACCCAAATACACAACTCAAGAGTTGCATAAAAAAGGTAAATGAAAAGGGGAAGGAAAAATCAAGACAAAAACAAATGTTGCTCAAGATCATCAAATTGTATACAACCTTAAAAAGCAAGATATAATATTTCCAATTCTTTAAAACTTTACTTCTCTTAGGATAATTATAGGGTCAAATATAATTGAAGAGAATGGACTTAAAGGATACGGGTATAGTTGGATTTTGCCTCTCCACTGAAGCTGTCCAAGACTCCAAGAAGACATCACTATGTTTGAGACAAAAAGCCCTGACAAAAAGCAAGGGTGTTAACTTTAAACTTAAGTGACTCATTATCTATTGACTCACTTTAAGCCCACTGTGCTGAGCACCTGGAATAATGAGGGCATCATAAACTGCAAGATCCTGAGTCATCCTGTAATCTAGAATAATTTGTAAAGTTCTCAGGTGAGAACCTCAGAGTCTCCTAGTACTTAGAGATCTTTAAGATACTTGTAGTTAATTAGATCATGGTTTGACTTAACCCATGCTTCACTTAACAAGGGGTTAAATACCCTGGTGGGGGCGGGGTAAAGTGTGATAGAAAATAGGTCTAGGAGGAAGAGTACAAATATTTCAAGAAATGATATGGCTTTGGATAATACTTTGGCTAATAAGTATTGTGTGTACTTGGATGATACTTGAAAGGGGAGTAAGATAAAAGCTGATTATAATTATAATTTGATATAAGTTGAGACTGTGTGGGATAAAAATCCACTTAAAAATATAGAGACTCCTCTGAGCAAAAAGAAAGTTTATTTTGGCTTTTCTCCGGAAAAGGGTATACTCCAACTCTCACAAAGGTAGTGAAGATCTATGACAGTCAAGCAAGATTATATGGCCTAGCATGATTCCCCCTCCCTAGCCCCCTCTCTTCCAACCTGATTGGTTAAGGTTTCCAGAGTTACAATCTTTATGTGAAAAATCCATCCAGTAACAAAAAGAAGAATAAAATGTTTTCATGGAATATTACCTCACCATCCAAATGGTGAGGATATAAGAAGAAGATTTCTAATGCCCTTTGGTTATCTATCTAAATGAATTAATGTCTGAGTATACAAGGTCTTCGAAGAAACTCTACTATCTTCTTTGTTTAGTACTTATCATCAAACAAGGCAAGGGAGTCTACTGTTCTCCCAGTCTATCATCAAATAAGTGGCTAACTAAGAATGCAAGGTCTCTTCTCTGGAAGTATTACACTGTTTCCCTCCTTAACATTGGGAGGGTGTCTGACTGGGAATGCAAGACCTCTCTCCCTTTCTTCTAAGAATAGTCTAAGAGTACTAGTCTGTCTTTGTTTTAATGATTTTTAATCCTGAGAGGACTTCACTAGGAATATTAATTCTTAAGAGTGAATATTCCACTCAAGACAATGCTGCTTATCAAGTAATCAATCAGTGAAGATACTGTGATAACCATATAAGCTTATCAAGCAAATAAACTGTGATTAATGCTACCTGATTATAATAGTACTAGAGATATAAATAACATCAGTGGAAGAGGCACAAAGATTTATAATTTTTAGAGTAAAAGAAGGGAGAATGTGAATGCTGAGTAAATTCTATTCAATTGATTTTTCCCATCGAGGGAATAAGATACATTCCCACTTGGGTTTAAAAATATATACTAATCTACATGGAAGAGGGTGATAGGGAAAGGGAAAGATAAGGGAAGAAGGGTCTGATAAATGGAAGGGGAAGTTATAACTGAATAAAACTGAAAGTTAAATTTTAAAAGAAAAGTCAAGGGAGAAAGGGAGTAAAATTTTGGTGAAGAGGAATAAGAGGAAAAGAAATAGAAAATTTTAAAGGGAAAAGTCAGCATGGAGGGAAATACAGAGTTAGTAATCTTAACTATAAATGAGAATGGGATGAACTGTTCCATAAAATGGAAGAGGATAGCAGAATGGATTAAAAACCAGAATCCTAAAAAAGTGTTGGTTACAAGAAACGCATTTGAAGCAGAGAGATATACACACAGGGTAAAGGTAAAAGACTGGAACAAAATACATTATACTTATACCTTAGCTGAAGTAAAAAAAAAAAATCTGGAGCAGTGATCCTGATATCAGATAAAGTAAAAGCAAAAACCAATCAAAACTTGAATAATGGAGAACCTCAATCTCCCTTTCTCAGAACCAGATATATCAAACCACAGAATAAGCAAGAAGGAAATTAAAAAGATGAATGAAATCTTAGAAAACTTAGATATGAAAGACCTCTGAAGAAAATGTAATGGGGATAGAAAAAAAATATACATTTATCTCAGCAGTACCTGGCACCTATACCATAACTGACCATGTACTAAGGCAAAAAAATATTATAGTCAAATGCAGAAAGACAGAAATAATAATTACACACTTCTCAGACCATGATGCAAGAAAAATTACATATAATAAAAGATCATGGAAAGATAAAAACTAATTGGAAACTAAATTAATTTTTAATTTATTACTTTTTAATTTATTTTCAACCACATACACATGTTTATTTTTAAGTTATAAAATTTCCTGTCATCCTTTCTTCCTACCCCTATTCTCCTTAGCAGCAGTCAGGTTAGCATTGTATATACATATTTTTGATAAGCATGTTTACAGATTAGTTATTTTTGGTATGAGGAATTTGGATTAAGGAAAGAGATCCATAATAGATAACTTTTATAAAGTATTCATTGGATTCTGAAGGGTTGATTTGTTGTGTGTGTGTGTGTGTGTGTATGGTTTTGTTTTGTTTTTCTTTCACTTGGTGGGTATAACATTGTCCATAGCCAGTCTAATAAAATAGTACTACCTCTCTGAATTGCTGAGATGAGCCACTTCTAACAGGGTTGTTCATCTTAGAACATGGTTGTTAATGTAGACATTGGACTTTTGGTTCTACTCTCTTTGTTCAACATCAGATCCTGTAAGTAATTCTATGCTTCTCTATAATCCGACCATGTTTGGTTTCTTATAGAATAAATAACTTAATTTTAAATAATGAGTGGATCAAACAGCAAATAATAGAAATGATCAATAATTATATCAATGAAAATTATACTAATAAGACTTCATATCAAAATTTATGGGTTGCAGCCAAGGCAGTTTTGAGGGGGGACATTATATCTCTAAACGCTCATATGAATAAAATAAAGAGATCTATGAATTGGGTATGAAACTAAAAAAGCTAGAAAAAGAACAAATTAAATGTCCTCAAATACCAAATTAGAATTCTGAAAATCAAAAAAATGAATAATAAAATAGAAAGCAAGAACATTGATCTTATATAAATAAAACTGAGTAGGTTTTATGAAAAAAAAACAAAAATAGACAAAACTTTGGTTAATCTGATTTAAAAAAAAAAAGAAAGAAGATAACCAAATTACCACTATTGAAAAATGAAAAGGGTGAACTAACCACCAATGAAGAGGAAATTAAAGAGATAATCTGAAACTACTTTGCCAATAAATTGGAGAACATGAGTGAAATGAATGAATATTTACAAAAAATACAAATTGCCTTAACAGAAGAGGAAATTAAATAATCCTATTTCAGAAAAAAGAAATTGAAGAAATCATCAATAAACTCCATAAGCAAACATCTCCAGTTCTAGATGGACTTACAACATTTAAGGAATAATTAATTCCTACTCTACATAAACCATTTAAAAAAATAAAAGATTATGGAGTTCTGCCAAAATCCTTTTATGAAACCAACATGGTGTTTATACCTAAACCAGGAAGACTCAAAACAGATAAATAAAATTATAGACCAATCTCCCTAATAAATATTGATGCAAAAATCTTAAATAAAATTTTAGCAATGATACTACAGCAAGTTATTACTAGGACTATATACCCTGATCAGGTAGGATTTAAACCTGGTAGGCAGGGATAATTCAATATGAGGAAAACACTCATTATAATTGAACTATCAATAGCAAAATCAGCAGAAATCTTATGATTAGCTCAATAGATGCTGGAAAAACCTTTGATAAAATATAACATCCATTCATATTTTAAAAAAATACTAGAAAGCTTAAGAATCAATGGAGTTTTCCTTAAAATAATTAATAGTATCTATCTAAAACCATCAACAAATAATATATTGGGAATAAACTCAAAACATTTCCAATAAAATGAGGGGTGAAACAAGGATGCCTATTATCACTATTACTATTCAATATAGTATTAGAAATGCTAGCTGTAGAAATAACAGAAGAAAAATAAATTGAAGGAATCAGAATTGGCAGTGAGGAAGCAAAGCTTTCACTGTTTGCAGATGATATGATAGAATATTTGAAGAACCCATGAAAATCATCTAAAAACTGCTTGAAGCAATTAACAAATTCAGCAAAGTAACAGGATGTAAAAATAAGCCTACATAAATCATCAGCATTTCTATACATGAACAACAAAGCCCAAGAGCAAGAGACAGAAGGAGAAATTCCATTTAAAGTAACCACAGTCAATATTAAATACTTGGGAAGCTATCTCCCTAGACAAACCCAGAAACTGTATGAACATCTTAGGTGACTTTAAATTTCCAACATGTGTTATTAATTCCAATATAACAAAACAGCAATAAGAATAACACACAAATTACTAGATTTGTACAAAGCAATTCTTCAATTATTTCATTATTCATGAACCTACAGATCTATCCCAAATATTCATGAACCTACAGATCTATCCCAAAAAGGGTCATAATTTTTGATTTTCCCTTATTACCCTTCAAAGCAATCACATATTAATACTAGGCTTGAACAATACAGTTTTTAAGTAACATATTCACAAGAGATAACCAAATATTAAAATATGATATTTTTGCAGTTACAAAAGAATATCACATAATAGATAAATACATATTACTCATCAATAAGTTACATTACAATGGGATCACACAACTGCTATTTTGTTCAGTCATCACAGTCCCCACATCAGCTGTCTGTAGTTACTAACACTGTCCATAGCCAGTCTAAAATGGTTGTCCTAGCTCTCTGAACTCGTGAGAGGGGCTGATTCCATCAAGATCAATCATCTCAGCCCTTCTCTCCTACCATGATGGAGGTGTGCCATTTTGTTAATATAACTTAATAAAAAAAATTTAATCACTTTTGACTTCTTTAAAATTAAATATACATTATTGATTTATATTAAACATTAAGATTCTTATTTAAACATATGATTTCCCTTCAAACAAGATCAAAATGATTGTCCCACTGTCTTTACATTTTTGCCTTCCATACCTCTTTACCAGATCCTCTCAGATTTCCTTTCATACATATGATACATTTAAAACACCAATGCAATTACAACTAAACTTCCCAAAAGTTTAATTTGATAAAAGCTCTAGAGTACATTATATACAGAGAATCCAGCATAAACATTCCAAAATCCCCCATCAAAAATAAAAATACAATTGTTAGCATTAGCATTTTACCAAAATAAATCAGTAAATATCCCTAAAAACATAGGTATTTTTCTTCTTCATTAACCCACTACCACTTTCCTTGAACTCAAAAGTGTTACAAGAGAGTTTAAAATCCAAAACCAATTTAATAATCTAGGTTGTTTAATTCCTCTCATTCTGTACAAATTTTGTCAGAATGTAACAATACTAATAAACTTCTTTTAAAATCCTCAGAATGATTTTCAAAATTCCAATTCAGAAACCTTAAAAACAATTATGAGTCAGGCATGCAGCACATCTGGCCCTATAGCCAGAGCAGAGACATTCATTTAACATGATTTCTATTCAATAAATGTATCTCCTAACCCCTGGATTTTGTATTTTCTTCCTTTCCCAATTACATATTATAGCTGTGGCAGGGTCTCTTTCCCTGTAAGACTCTTTAAATTTCTTTCCTGCTGCCCCACCCCTCCTTCATGGGCAGGTGGGGCATTTCTCAGCTGAACTCATTTTAGAGTTCAAGTCTAGCAAGATGGCAGATGGGATCAAGACTACCATCTGTCCAATATGCCACCCCCTTTCCCCAACCCAGGGAGAAAACATGGGATATTTCCCAGACAGTATGCAAATAAGAAATCTTTCCTCCTATAATTAAGTTCTCAATCTTTCCCCTAAAAGTTCTTTCTCTCTTCCAAACTCTCCCCAAACCACAGCTTTTTCTCCTTAAGAATCTTCCTCCCCTTTTCTCTTTAACTCTACACACCAGCGCAGCTACCACTGGCTCAGTGAGGAAGGGGCTAATCTCCATAGAGGGGGACACTGCAGACTTACTTCCCCCCTCCCACCTTCTGAAACTCCTTGGCCCAACTCTCAGCTCCCCCATTTTAAAACTTAGGCTGAGTCCCCAGACACAGAAATAAATAATACAGAGCACCTACACAAGACAGGAGATAGAACCAATATCTTCCTCTCCCCTTCCCAAGGGAACATTCAAACTCACTCATATATCCGAGAGGATCCAAATGATTTCCTTGGCTTCCAACTGCGGATCATGTGGCTCCCTTGCTCCCCCCAAATCTGGAGGTGACCTTCTCCTTTAAGATTTTGAGGAAATTCCTGGACAGAGAATCCAAATCCCCCTCTCTTCCTTGGGACACGCTATTATCTTCTGGCTTCTCCTTCAGGATAGATGTTCCACTTGGAGGACTTCTCAGTCAACTAGGGTGGCTCTGGCCAGCAATGCCTCCCTTAGAGATTTCCCTTTACAGTGATTCTACTCCCAGATATTTTAATCACACTCAGCTCGAAACCCAGAACAAATCTTCCCAAGAATCTCTGAGATATTTTCCCAGCAAAAAACACCAAGAAAGTGGGTTTGAATTCAAGACATTTGCATGTATTATTTTCTTGTGTTCTTACTTGAACATGCAAGATAAAGAGATCTACATTAATATACCTTGACTAGTCCACAAATTTTATAAATGGTTTGTGAACACTTAGTCCAGAGTGATTTAAATGTTTTTTTAATTAAGATATCTTGGGGCAGCTAGGTGGCACAGTGGATAGAGTGTTACCCTGAAGTCAGGAGGATCTGAGTTCAAATTTGATCTCAGACATTTAATAAATTGTCTGTGTGACCTTGTGCAAGTCACTTAATCCTATTGTCTTAAATAAATAAAATTTTAAAAATATGTATCTTAACAAAATGGTACAGCTCCCTCATGGCGAGAGAGGGATTGAGATAATCAATCTTGATGGAATCAGCCCTCTCAGGAGTTCAAAGAGCTAGAACAATTGTTTTAGATTGGCTATAGACAGTTATCCCAATCCAAAGGAAGAAAAACAAAACTGAAAAAACAAAAACCAGCCCTTCAGAATCGAAGAACACTTTATAAAAATGATCACTTATGGTTCTCTTTCCCTTAATCCTAATGCCTCATGCTGAAAATGATTAATCTGTAAACATGTTTGCCAAAAATATGTATATATAATGCTAACTAGTCCATTTATTGCTGAGGGAAGGGGTTGGAAAAGGAGAGTGGAAGGAAAATTTGTTGCTTAAAAATATAAATGTGCATATGACTGAACAAATAAATAAATAGATAGATAAATAAATAAATAGATAAATAAATAAATAAATAGGAGTTAGGAAGTGTTAAATTCAAATCTGATATCAAACATTTACCGGCTCTATGACCCCAAGCAAATCATTTAACTTTTGTTTGCCTCAGTTTCCTCAACTATAAAATGATGGTAATAATATTTACCTTCCAAAGTTGTTATTAGGACCAAATGCAATGAATAACAATTTCAAAAAAAAATCACTAATGATAAAACAGTGTTTTATGGATTGCAAAATGCTTTACAAATATTATCTCATTTGATCTTTAAAAAAAACACTAGGAAATAGGCATTATAATTAATCCCCATAATACAAATGTTAAGATAAAGATTAGTGACCTACCTGGGTCACAAAGCTAGTAGATACAGAAGATTAACTTGAATTTAGGTCTTCCTGACTCCAGTTTCAAAATTCTATGCAGTAGGACTTCTAGCTTTTCATAGTAGCTACTTAGTTAACTAATAGAGATGGCCTTGAAATTGTATGCTTTATTAGTGTAAATTAGCAAATAGTATTAATTTTAGGATCACAGGACTTCTACAGAGTATGGAAGATCCATAAAATTCAGTCACTTCAGCTCATCCCTATGACAAAATCCATCTACATGGATTCAGTTATAACCTATTCTCAAAGATATCTAAAAAGACACTTTATTTCTCTCTATGTTGATTCCAAAGAGAAGAATAAAAACTCCAGAGAGTCGGTTGACAGGCTGGATGACCTTGATGATCCAAATCAGAAGTCCTATTATTATGAAGCAAAGGTGATACATTTCTAGTGAACCCTTGAGATCCCATTTCCAGTCTACCAAAAACCATTTGTTAAAGAGACTACCATTTTGCCAGGCACTTTGATAGATGTTAAGGATATCAAAACAAAAAAAAAAACCTGAAACCTTGACTTAAATTGGCTTACATCCTATTTAGCAAAGCAAGAGGGACAAACATAAGCATATTAAAATAAATTGCTGGAGTAAGAGGATTAAGGGAAGTAGGAAGTATGGGTGTTGTCTCAATCTTTATCTCAATAAAAATGATATGTATTTCCAATATAGCTTTCAAACCAAGAAAAGAGAAAAGAAAACCACTATATTAATATGAACAAATTATATTTCTATATTTTTGTGAAGTACTAACTTAACAATATTATTGCTCTAATTTTCAACATACATATCAACAGTGTCCTTGATTGTCCACTTTTAAATTTCAGCCCTGGGATTTGAATCTAACTCATCTGATTCCACATTCACTTTTTTGTCCACTGCTTTACTCTATCCCCTTCATTATTTTCTAGAATACATTTTCAGAGGCAGTGATTGTCCTCAGGATTAAGTTGCATCAGTTGCAGCCTGAAAAATGTGGAAAAAACAAGCTCAAACCTCTTTGCTTTCCAGTTTTCCTCCTTTCAGTTCCAAAGAGAATTCTAAGTCAAATTAAACAGATAAAGAAGAAATTCATCCAAGCTGCTAAGTAATGTCAACAAGGAAACAAATAAGAGGAAGAAGTTTGCAATCAAAGTAATTGGAATTCTCCTATCTGAACTCTTGCTAAAATGTGCCAGGAAGTTGATTCTATTTGACATATTTTCTGTAAGTTTTCACTCACTGCATTCAGACTCCTTTCAAAAATGTTGATTAGACTTCTTTTAAATGTGAAAAAAAGTGATTCAGATTATTTAAGCACTGTTTTGGGAAAATCTTGATCAATATATTTTCTCATTCATGAATATAGCTTATTTCTTCACCTCTTAAAACTCTAGCTTTCATTCAAATCATAGCTCCTTGACAAATCTTTGTTTAGACCCCAAGCCATTGGAACCCTACCTTCTCAAATTAGGGGGCAAAAAACTTATTAGTTCATATTTTCCTTCCTACAGCCCCATTCCTAGCAAAGTATAATGTAAGATACTTCAGGATAGGAATTATTTTAAGGTTTGTCTTTTTGTCCCCAGCACCTTTCCTCAACTCATGCATATAAAAACCATTACAAATTTTTATTGGGGACTTCTGAGGGCGGAGCCAAGATTGTGGCATGAAGCTAACCAGTTCCTGGAGCCTTTTCCTACCAAAGATAAATGGAAACCTTTACTCTGACATTCACAATACAGATCCCACCCAGAAAAAGAGAAGATTCAAAGAAGTTTTCAACTATAGACATCATTGGGAATCTTCAGTGAAGGATTATCTCTTTGGGGGGAAAGTGGAAGTAAAGTTCAGGAAGTGGGAGAGTGGAGAAAGCCAGAAGGAGGCTTTCAACCTCAGTGGAATTCAAGGCCCTAAGGCTTAATAATAACAAAGGACCCAAAAGCTAGATAGCAAGCCTGTAGGGAGGATTCCAACCCTAAACAAATGTGAATCCTGAGAGCATGGGGGTAAAATACAGGACTGAGTCACAACCAATCTTCTGTTAAATCAGAACCTGGACATAAAGGAGAAAACAAAATTCTGCAAAGGCAATGGACAGCAATACCTTCACCAATGAGAAGCCAGAGCTCCAGCAAAATAAAAGTTTGGGTCTATACTCCATACAACCCCAGAAGCAAAATTACAACAACAAAAATGAACAAAAAAGCTAAATGAATGCTCACCATAGAAAACTATTTCACTGATAAAATGACAGCAATATAATGTCTGAAGAAGTCAGAAAAAAAATCACTCACAGGAGAAGTATCAAAACAGACTTTAAATTGGACTCAAATACAAAAGCTCATTGAAGATCTTACAAAAGAATTTAAAAAACAAAGAAAAGAGGAATATGAAAAATTGAAAAAAGAAATGAAAGTCACGCAGGAAAATTGTGACAAGTTGACCAAAGAAATTAACTCCATTAAAAGTAAAAAAATAGCCAATTGGGGGCCGGCAAAGTGAAGTAGTGGATAAAGCACAGGCCCTGGAGTCAGGAGTACCTGGGTTCAAATGCTGTCTCAGACACTTAGTAATTACCTAGCTGTGTGGTTGGGCAAGCCACTTAACCCCATTTGCCTTGCAAAAAAACTAAAAAAAAACCTAGCCAATTGGAAAATGAAGCCCAGAGGATTATTAAAGAAAATAAAATCCTAAAAATTAGAATTCAACAGTTAGAAACTAATGAATGTACAAAACTACAAGATTCCATCAAACAAAATAATAAAGCTGAAAAAATTGAAGAAAATGTAAATATATGACCTGGAAAACAGATCCAGAAGAGGCAATCTGTGAATCATTCCACAGAACTCCTTCAGAAAAAGACCCTGGGATAAAACTCCAAGGGCTATAATAGACAGTTTCCAGAACCCTCAAATAAAAGAGAGAATTTCGCAGGCAGCAAAAATAAAACATTTCAAATGCAAATGAAAAACAATCAGACCAACACAGGACCTATCAACCTCAACACTGAAGGGTTGGAAGAGTTGGATTAGCACATTTCTGGAAGCTAAGGACCTGGGATTACAACCCAAAATGTGCTACTCTGCAAAATTCAGCATATACTGTCATGGAAATAAGATGGATGTTCAATGAAATAGAGGAATTCCAAAATTTCCTGATATGTGGGATAAAAATCCATTTAAAAATATATAGATAGTCCTCTGAGCAAAAAGGAAAGTTTATTTTGGCTTTTCTCTAATAAAGGGCACACCCAAAGTCTCACAAAGGTACTGAAGATCAAGGAGTTGCCCTGAGGTGACAGTCAAGCAAGATTATATGTCCTAGCACAATTCCCCCCTCCCTAGCCCCCTCTCTTCCAACCTCATTGGTTAAGGTTTCAGAGTTACAATCTTTACTCCAAAAATCTACCCAGCTACAAAGAGAAAAATAAAAAGTTTTCATAAAATATTACCTCACCATCCAGATTTATTCAGGGTATCAGAAGATTTCTAATGACCTTCCATTAAATGAATTAATGTCTGAGTATGCAAGGCCTTCTTAAATTAGCACTTACCAAACAAGGCAGGCTACTGTTCTCACAGTCTATTATCAAATAGGTGGCTAACTTAGAATGCAAGTTCTCTTCTCTGGAAGAATTCCACTATTTACCTCCCTGACAGAATAAATGCAAGGTCTTTCTGGAAATAGTCCACTAGTTCACTGCCTAGTAGAATCAGGAGCATGTCTGATTGGGGATACAAGACCTCTCTCCCTCTTCTAAGAATAGTCTAAGAGTAATAATCTGTCTTTGGTTTAATGATTTTTAACCCTGAGAGGACTTCACTAAGAATATTAATATTAATTAATATATATATTAATTAATATTAATATTCCACTCACTGACACAAAAACCAGAACTGAACAGAGAATTCAGTCACCAAATACACACCTGAAGAGTTACATAAAAAAGTAAATTAAAATGGGATGGAAAAAACAAAACAGTGTTAAACAAATGTTGGTTGATTATCAAATTATATACAAACCTAAAAGGAAAGATATAACACTTCTAATTCTTTAGAACTTTACTTCTCTAAGGATAATTAGAGGGTAGAATATAATTGAAGAGAATGAACCTAAAGTA
This sequence comes from Macrotis lagotis, assembly GCF_037893015.1. Lineage (NCBI taxonomy): Eukaryota > Metazoa > Chordata > Mammalia > Peramelemorphia > Peramelidae > Macrotis > Macrotis lagotis. Next base: position 104,705,214 of record NC_133658.1, on the reverse strand, counting down.
TATGGATCTAATTAGGTCTTGTCTCTCAAGTGAAGAGGTCCAAGATCACTTCACTATGTTTCAGCCAAAAAGCCCTGAGGAAAAAAAGGAGTGTTGATTTTAAGTGTCTCATTATACTTTGACTCACTTTAATCACAAGGGGCTAAGCACTTTGTCTAATGAGGGCATCTTAAACTGCAAGGACCTGAGACAATGTCCGTTACTTTACATTCATTGTAAGTTTGTCAGGGAGACCTCCAGAGCCTTCCAGTACTTTAGGGAGCTTCAAGATTCTTACAGTCAATTAGATCAGCTTCTGGCACTTCACTTAACAAGGTGTTAAGTATCCCTGGGGGGGGGGGGGGGGGGAGTAGAGGGGAGAGACAATAGGGCTGGGGGAGGGGCACAAATAGTTCAAGAAATGATATGGCTTTGGATAGTACTTTGGATTGTGAGGAGGATTGTGTGGAGGATTGTGTGTATTTGAAAGATACTTGAAAAGGGGGTAGGATGAAAAATCATTATAATTATAATTTGATGCAATTTGAGTCAATGCTCTCAAGCAATCAAGTAAACAATCTGTGCTAATATCTTGATAACAATAGGAGCTTATCAAGCAATCAAATAATCTAACTATGATTGATGATACCTGTTTAATTATATTAGAGCACCAAGGGAAGAGGCACAAAGATTTATTATTTTAGAGGAAAAGAAGGGAGAATGTGAATACTGAGTAAATTCTTTTCAATAGATTTAGCCCAGTGAGGGAAGAAGAAATATTCCCACTTGGGTTTAAAAATCTAACAATCTACAGGGAAGGGGAGGCAGGGAATAGGAAGGATAAAGGAAGAAAAGACTAATAAAAGGGAAGGGGAGGTAAAAATGAAAATAAGCAAAGGTAAATTCTAAAAGAAAAGTTAAAGGGGAAGGTAGAAAAATTTTAGTGAGGCAGAATAATGGAAAAGGAAAGAGATAAATATAAATGGAGAAAGATAGCATGGAGGGAAGTACAGAATTAGTAATCTTAACTGGAAATGTGAATGGGATGAACTGTCCCATAAAATGAAGCAGATAGCAGAATGGATTAAAAACCAGAATCCTACAATATGTTGTTTATAAGAAAGACATTTAAAGCAGAGAGATACACACAGGGTGAAGGCAAACAGTTGGAGCAAAATATATTATGCTTCAGCAAAAGAAAAAAAAAATTTGGGTAGTGATCCTAATCTCAGACAAAGCAAGAACAAAAATCAATCTCATTAAAAGGGGTAAGGGAGGAAACTACATCTTCTTAAAAGGCATCATTAGTAATGAAGTTATATCATTATTAAAAATGTATGCACCTAGTGGTATAGCATCCAGGTGTCAAGGACTATTATAAATTGGGAATACTATAAATTATCATCATCTAGTTCCTTTGAGCACTTAAAACCTTGTTTTACTAAGTGCCACTGGAGTGGGAGTGGATTAGGCTCTGGAAAGAATATGCAAGCACTTTTATTCTGGTGAATAAACAGAGACTTGGAGATCTTGATGGAGTACTTGTCTCCCTTGTCATCCTTGATTACCATCCCTCCAATGCTGGCCTGGGGAAGACTGAGGGAATCCAAAAGTGGGACTCAACATTCAGATTCCTAGAAAAAAAGTTGAGTTAATTGCAAAACTTTAACAATGGGAAATTTTAATATCTCTCTCTCAGAACTAGATAAATCTAACAACAAATAAGCAAGAAGGGAGCTTAGAAGGTGAATAAAATCTTAGAAAACTCAGATATGATAGACTTCTGGAGAAACCCTAATGGGAATAGAAAAGAATATACCTTTTTTCTTGGCAGTAGATGACACTTTAACCAAAATTGACCATGTACAAGGGCAAAAAAAACACCTTAAAATCAACTGCAGAAAGGTAGAAATAAAAAATATATACTTCTCAGACCATGATGCAATAAAAATTACATGTAAGAAAGGTCAGGAGGTCATAAACCAAGAACTAATTGGAAATTAAATAACTTTGTCTTAAATAATGGGTGGATTAAGCTGAAAGTAATAGAAATAACCAATAATTATATCCAACAAAATGATAATAATGAGACACCATATCAAAATTTATGGGAAGTAGCCAAGGCAGTTTTTAGGGGAAACTTTGTGTCTCTAAATATCTATATGAATAAAATAGAGAAAGAGGAGATCAATAAATTGGGTATACAACTAAAAAAAGCTAGAAAAAGAATACATTAAGCAACCAATATTAAATATCAAATTAGAAATTCTGAAAATCAAGGGAGAGATTAATAAAATGGAAAGCAAGAAAACCATTTATCTAATAAATAAAACTAATAGTTGTTTTTATGAAAAAGTCAATAAAATAGACAAATCACTGGTTAGTCAGATGCAAAAAAGAAAGAAGATAACCAAATTACCAGTATCAAAAATAAAAAGGTTGAACTAACCACCAATGAGGAAAAAATTAAAGAGATAATTCAGAGGTACTTTGCTAAACTATATGCTAATAAATTGTATAAATTGCATGAAGTGGGTGAATATTTACAAAAATACAAACTACCCAGATTAACAGAAGAGGAAATAAATTACTTGAATAATCCCATTTCAGAAAAAAGAATTTGATAAAGCTATCAATAAACTCCATAAGAAAAAAGTCTCCAGGTCCAGATGGATTTATAAGTGAATTCTACCAATCATTTAAGGAACAATTAATTTCTATTCTACATAAACTATTTTAAAAAATAAGAGAGGATGGAGTTCTGTCAAACTCCTTTTATGACACCAACATGGTGCTGATACCTAAACCAGGATGAACTAAACTAAACAAAGAAAATTAAAGACAAATCTCCCTAATGAATTTTGAGGCAAAAGTCCTAAATAAAATTTTAGCAATGAGACTACAGCAAGTTATTACTGGGATAATATACCATCATCATGTTGGATTTATACTAGACAGGTAGAGATGGCTCAGCATTAGGAAAACATTTAACATAATTAAACATATCAATAGTAAAACCAACAAAAATCATATGATTATCTTAATAGATGCTGAAAAAATCTTTGATAATATACAATATCCATTCCTATTAAAAACACTAGAAAATTTAGGAATAAATTGAGTTTTCCTTAAAATAATAAATAGTATCTAACACATCAACAAATATTATATTTAATGGGAATTAACAGAGCATTTCCAATAAATTCAGGGGTAAAACAAGAATGCCCATTATTACCATTACTATTCAATATAGTATTAGAAATGCTAGCAGTACCAATAAGAAAAGTAAAAGAAATTGAAGGAATCAGAACTGGCAATGAGGAAGCAAAACTTTCACTCTTTGAAGGTGATATGACATTATCCTTAGAAAACTCAAGAAAATCATCTAAACAATTCCTTGAAACAATTAACAAATTCAGCAACGTAACAGGATATAAAACAAACCCACATATATCATCAGCATTTCTATATAGGAACAATAAAGCCCAAGAACAAGAGATAGAAAGGCAATTCAATTTAATATAGTGGTAGACAACATTAAATACTTGAGAATCTATCTCCCAAGACAAACCCAGAAACTGTGTGAACACAATTATAATGCTCTCCTCACCCAAATAAAGTCAGATCTAAATAATTGGAAAAATGTCAAATGTTCATGTTTAGGTCAAGCTAATATAATAAAAATGACAATTCTATCAAAATTAAATTACTTATTCAATGCCATACCAATCAAACTACCAAATAACTATGAAAAAATAGTAACAAAATTCATCTGAAGCAACAAAAGACTATTAAGGAAATTGATGAAAAAAATGCAAGGGAAAGTGGCTTAGTTCTACCAAATCACAACTATACTATACTATACTATACTATACTATACTATACTATACTATACTATACTATACTATACTATACTATACTGTACTATACTATACTATCCTATACTATAAAGCAGCAGTCATCAAAACTGCCTGGTACTGCTTAAGAAATAGAGCAATGATCAGTGGATTAGGAAAATGTACAAATAAAACTGCAGTAAATGACCACAGCAATCTACTATTTGACAAAACCAAAGGCATCAGCCTCTGAGATAAGAACTCACTATTTGACAAAAATTGTTGGGAAAACTGGAAAATTGTATGGCAAAAACTAGGCATAGATCCACATCTCACACCCTAAATCAAAATAAGGACAAAATGTGTACAATATTTTAAACAAGTCATTCCCCAATTGACACACAATCAAGGGATATGCAGAGGTAATTTACAGATGAGGAAATCAAAATTGCTCTAAATCCTTACTGATTAGAAAAATGCAAATTAAAGCATCTCTGAGGTACCAGCTCACACCTCTCAGACCAGCCAATATGACCGGAAAGAACAATGATCAATGTTGGAAGGGATGTGAGAAATCTAGAACACTAATACATTCTTGGTGGAGCTGTGAACTTATCCAGCCTTTCTGGAGAACAATTTGGAATTATGCCCAAAGGGCGACAAAAATGTGCATACTCTTTGATCTATCAAAACCACTATTAACTCTATAACCTGAAGAGATCATGAAAAAGGGTAAAAACATCACTTGAACAAAAATATTCATAGCTGCTCTGTTTTAGGTTGCAAAGAATTGGAAATTGAGTAAATGTCCATCAATTGGAGAATAGCTGAACAAACTGTGGTATATTTATGTCATGGAATACTGTTGCTCTATTGGAAACCAGGAGAGATGGGAATTCAGAGAAACCTAGAAAGATTTGCATGAACTGATGCTGAACAAGATGAGCAGAACCAGAAGAACATTGTATACCATAACAGCAACATGGGGTTGATCAATCTTAATGGACTTGCTCATTTTATCAGGGCAACAATTAGGGACAATTTTAGGGTATCTGGTGATGGAGAATACAAGTTGAATTCAAAGAAAGAATTGTGGAATTTAAACAAAGACCAAAGATTTACCTTTAATTAAAAAAAGTTATCTTATTATGTAATTTTGTTATCTCTCATATTTTATTTTTTCCTTAAGGATATGATTTCTCTCTCAACACATTCAATTTTGATCAATGTATACCATGGCAACAATGTAAAGGCTATTAGATTGTTTTCTGTGGAAGGTGGGAGGAGGGAAGTGAGATTAAGGGAAAATTGTAAAATTCAAAAAAATTTTTAAAAATCGGTACAGGATTTAGATATAGTGATACCATAGATAAATTAATAGAGCAAAAATATTCTAATCTATCAGATATATGGAAAAGGAATAAATTTATGACCAAAAAAGAATTAGGAACACATTATAAACTGCTAAATGAATGATTTTGACTATGTTAAACTAAAAAGGTTTTGCACTTAGAAAATCTATTTTGCCAAAATTCGAAGGAAACTGGGAAATAATCTTCACCACCAGGAATTGTTATAAAGGTCTCATTTCTAAAATATATAGAGAATTGCATAAAATTTACAAGGTTACAAGTCATTCTCCAATTGATAAATAGTCAAAGGATATGAATAGACAGTTTTCAAAGAAAGAAATTAAGGCCATATATAATCATATCTAAAAATTCTTCAAAAACTATTGATAATAGAAATGCAAATTAACATAATGAGGCATCATCTCACACCTATTATATAAGCCCAGATGAGAAAAAGGGAAGATGATCAATGTTGGAGAGGTTGTGGGAGGATTGGGACATTGATGCAAAGGTGTTGGAATTGTGAATGGATCCAACCTCCTTTCTGGAGAGCAATATGGAACTATACTCAAAGAGCAATAAAACTTTTCATACCCTTTGAGCCAGCAATTCTAATTCTAGGACTATATCCAGAAAAAACTATAAAAAAATGAGAAAACTCCTATTTGTTCCAAAATATTCATAGCAGTTCTTTTTGAAGTGGCAAAGAATTGGCAATTGATGGGATGCCCATCAATTGGGGACCGGCTAAACAAATGATGGTACATAAATACTATGGAATATTATTGTTCTATAAGAGACCATAAATGGTTGGACCCTAGAGAAGCATGGAATGACTTATGGGATATGATGCTAAGAGATAGGATTTAAGCCAAGAGAACAGTGTGTACATCAACAGCATTATGAGATGAACAACCTTGATGGAAGCAACTCCTCTCAACAGTTCAGGGAGCTAAGACAACTGTATTAGACTTGAAACAGAATCATTCTGAGTCACATCCACATTTTAACCTTGCTCAATCTTTGGGTAAGGTGCTCAGCCAGCCTGCTAGAGAGGGCCCAGTTCTCTTAGGACTATTCCCACATCAACTGAAGACTAATCCCATCTCTCAATGTTGTTTTAATGGGAGGAATTTTTAAAACACTATATCTCATCTTTTCCTTGAAGGATCTAGCAACATGACTGTTTTAACCTCATATGATAATTGTTTTATTCCTGTATTACAAAAACAACTCAAAGTTCCAATTGTATAGCAGTCTCACTAGCAGTCTCACAAAATTGTTGTTTAATTTTGCATTTTTTTGTTGATTGTCCCCACTCCAACTGTGGAATACTTTGTGGTGCCAAAAAACTTCCTTTATCATTTCCTGAGTTTACTTTTCATTGATGAGGGCAAGGTTTGAAGCAGGATTTTCTTTTTTCAGGTCACAAAATAACATGAATGCATTGCTGAGGACCAGCTTCCATAGAAGTGAGGACACAGATGTCCCTGGTACTAAAGTAATGAAAGATAAGCATATTTTCTTGCTCATTAATGGTTTGGTTGGCTCACCAATGAACTCTGACCTAAACATTTGCAGAGCTAGAGGCATGTGGGAAACTTTCTGATAAGGAAGTCTACAGACTTCAAGGACTAGAGAAAATTATGAAGTGACTAATTTATCTTTAAATTATTTATCTCATTTTTTGCTTAACCTTTCCCTTATCTTACCTTACCTTACTCCTCCCTTCATCACTAGGCATCCATTCTCTGCTCCAGTTTATATTTCTCCCACCCCCTTTGGAATGCAAATAGAAGTGAGCTGTTTATTGTTATTTAAAGATAATAAATTTACATGTTGAAAAGAAGACTGGGTTATCATTTGAAGACCTGCATTTCAATTGTCATTTAAACTATTTGCTTTGTAACTTTAGTCAAGTTACAACTTTTCTTACCTTCCATTTCCCTATTTACATAGTGAAGGAATTATACTTTATCCCTAATGACCCTTCTAAATCTGTCTTATATTTCTAGTTTTATGTTTTATGTCAGGAAACAAAAAGACCTAATGTTAGAATTTTAGATGATAGGACAATTACTGTGAATATTTTTGTAGTAAAACTAATATCCTGATCACCCTCAAATTATAATAATAATAATGTTTGTCCTTCATTCTTGAAGAAGACCATGATATCAGGGAGGTGATGCCATGACAAACACATGAATTGGATTAGAGTGAGCGATGCTGTGCTAAGTCACCAACCTCATTTTCTCCACCAGAGCCATCTGAGTCAAGTGACTAGATATGAATCAGAACAACTGGAGATGTTCCTGGATGCCAGGCAATCAGGGTTAAGCAACTTGCCAAGTCATACAACTAGTGTCAGAGGCTGGATTCGAACTCCTATCTTCCTGATATCAAGGCTAGTGTTTCATCCACTGAGTCATCTAGCTGCCCTTTATATACATATATATATATATATATATATACATATATATATATATATATATATATATATAAATTCTAAATAAACAAAAGAATCATTAAACAAGGAGAGTTTGAAGGGAAGGGAAAAATCATCATTTATTAACTACCTAGCAAATAACAGGCACTAGACTAAGTGATTTACAAATTCTCTTATTGATCTTCACCATACCCTGGGAGACTGATGTTATTAAAATTTTCAACAAGGATTTATAAAAGGATGTAAAAGCCTGTGGAGGCAGGTGAAAGTTAAATGACTTGTCCAGGGTCATAAAGCTAGTGTGGTTTGGACAAAGAATTATCAACATATCTGATGATCAGTAGCCTTTTTATTGTCATTTGGAGGGGAAGAGTTGGGAGGGGGAATAAAATACAAAATAGTGTCAGACCAGGAGGCTGAAAAAACAGGAAAAAGTCAAGGAAACAGGAATGTTTTAGAAAAACCTTTCATTTTATTTTTTTTGTTTTTTTATTTTTTATTTTACTTTTATTTTATTCGTTTTTTATTTTTTTTACTGCAATCTTCATTTATTTATTTATTATTATTTTGTACAAATAATTTCTTTATACATTACTAAAATATTCTTGTTTAAGAGTAAACATAATACTCCCTCCCCCCAAAAATAGACCCAGTGAGCAATAAAGGGGAGAGAAAAAAATTAAAATTAAAAATTACAATAATAATAATTGTAGTTATGGCCAGGTGGTGCAGTGGACTGAGCACCGGCCCTGGAGCCAGGAGCACCTGAGCCAAAATCCAGCCCCATACACCCAACAATCACCCAGCTGTGTGACCCCATGCAAGCCACTCCAACCCCACTGCCCTGAAAAAAACAAAAAAAAATGACCCGAAATAAAATAAAATAGTAATAATAATAGTATGGGCAGCCGGGTTGCAGACAGAACACTGACCCTTGAGCCAGGAGCACCCGGGTCCAAATCCAGCCTCAGACACCCAACCATCATCCAGCTATGTGGCCCCAGGCAGGCCACCCAGCCCCATTTGCCCTGCAACACCCCCAAAATAATAATAATAATAAAAAATGTGCTTCAGTCTGTGTTCCAACACCACTAGCTCTGTCACAGGTGGATCACAATCTTTATAATAAGTCCATCACAAAAGTTACTTCCATATTTTTCCACCCTTGCCATTGCTGATCCCGCAACTCCCTTCATTCATACTTCTCCACTACCATGTACTATATTTTCTCTCTCCTTTCACTCTGACTCTGCTGTAGCGTAGCTGAGTAGCACAGTATCCTTGGCCCTGGGAACAAGAGGCCTGAGCCCAAATACCACCCCTTAGGTCCAGCATCCACCTGGCCCTATAGTCTTGGTCAGGCCATTAAATCCCAGCCCCTTGCAAGAAGTAAAAAAGAAAATGTGATATATCTGACCACTCTCCCCCCATGGTTCATCTTCTCCTCCATCATTCACATCCCCATCCCCTGCTTTCTCCCTGTCCCCCTTCTCTCCTTCTTACTCCAGAGTCCTGTTCCAGGGACAGAGGGCAGAGCTAGGCAGTCTCTCTCTCACTCCCCTCCTTAGGCTCATCGCTCATGCCCTGGGGGCTCCTCCATCTTCTGCTTCCTGCTCCTGGGTCCAGTCCCGGCTGCTGTTGCCACACTGCTGGCTGAGTGCCCTGAGGGCTGGGCTTCAGGTGCTCTCTCTGACAGAGGTCCTTCGCTGATCCTCCAAGTTGTGCCTGCTGCTTCCCAGGGTATGTCAGGAAACTGCCCTCCCTGCAGTGAGCCCTGGCTCCCAGCACCCTGGGGCTGCCTCCAGGAGGCAGAAGTCCCTTTGCTCTGGCGGGCCGCCCCTCCAACCCCGTGGAGCAGAGCCTTTCCGTTCTTTTCCAAGTTACCTTGAGTTGGAGAACTGCCTCACTGGATCCCTCTGTGGGTTCTGTCTCTTGAAAATGTAGTTAGAGTCCTTAGTTTATAAGTTTTAAAAGAGAGCACCTATGAGAGGGTCCTCTCCTGTTGCCATCTTGTCTCTGCCCTAGCAAGAGATCCATGTTAGTTTTTAAATCTAATAAACTTTGTGTAATTATTTTGGCCAACTTCAGAGGATTGTGTTCCACTTAAGCTAGGGCTTCTTCAAATTTTTTTTTTGTTCACTATATTTCATTCTAATTGGTTTTCTTTGGAATGCTCTTTATCTTTTTTTTTTAAACCTGGTTCTAAAAAAGGGTTCACCTTTATATTTCTCTTTTTTCCTATGGATGGCTTTGGAATGAAGGCCAACTCTTTCAAATGAAATTTGAAGTTATCTTAGGGTATATTGCATTCAATCCAGCAAGCACACATTAAATTCCTACTATGTCAATCAACATTGATTAAGCACCTGTGTTTAAGCACTGTGGCAAGGCCTGGGGAAAACAAAGAAAGGTACAATAAGGAAAAGCCCTGCCCTCAAAGAGCTTCATCTGATGTGTGGAGCCCTGGGGATACTGAGGCAAACAGGAGATCATCTATTCACCTTATTTTATAGAGCAATAGTCTCTGTGAAGGAAAGGGATTTGGCCAAGGTCACCCTGCTCCTCAGGTTGAGAAGCTGAATTCTCAAGCTCCTATGAGTCTAAATACAAGGGCCTCCCTCAAGTTATATCATGTTGGCAAATGTCTACTCTTCCTGTGTATATAAAGATTTTCATGTAAGTTATAGGATTATCAATAAATAATGCATATCTTCTTTAATATATGACATCTAAGAGGAATTATACATACAAACAGATATTCTCTAGTTTGTTTTTCTGTTTCTGAGGAGAAAAAGGATTTATAAAAGAATCTAAAAGTCTATGGATGGTAGGAAGATAACAAAAACGAACCTTCTTTAGAACTAGATTAGAACTAGTCCAGTATGGTTATCCTGTGCCCTTTCTAAATACTGTTACCATGTATTTAAAATTTGTAATTCTTTATTGTATTGTCCGTAAATTCTGAGAAAAGAAAAATAATTTCTAATCTGCATATTTCTCTTTTTTCATAATATCAAGAATCCTCAAGGAGAATAAAGATTATATGTGTGTTGCAAAGCATCTCAATAATAAATAAAAGCAAAGAAAGAAAATATTATACTTAAATTTAATCTGAAATACAGCAAGCTATTAAAAAAATGCTATAAACTCTGACCCAAAATGAAGCAATACTCTCTCTTTCTCTACAGTAAATAGTTATTCTAGACAGTAAGCTGAATTCTTCTATATCTTACTGAATTGGTCTTTTGGCCCAGCCTTAAATCGATAATGTTCAATTTTTATTTCCAGGTCTTAGTTATTTTCATTCTCAACAAGTGTTACTTAGTACAGAGCCTGGCATTGTGAGGTTACTATACAGCCTTTTGAAGGCAAGGCTAAATGTTTCCAAACTGAATTATAACCCTTTGCCCTCAGAGAGTAGTTTACATTAGAGGATTCCAAAGTACTTCACTGAGACTAATTAGCTAAAAATTTCACAAACGCCAGAGAGATAGGAAGTTTTATTTAACTGGATTACAGACAGCTGTATGGTAGCAACAAAGAAATTAAATGAGTTTGCTAGAGGCTCCAAAATGACTCAGCTGGGTTCACATATTTAGAACTCGAATCCTTGCTGCTTGTCCCTCAGTTTTGGCTTTGATCTAAAAGAAAGGAGAACATAAAACATTCTTTAACAATGGTCAAAAAAAAAACCTTGTAATGTTAAAAATGGTATGTGAGGCGTGTATCATTGCTGTTGAATAAAAAAAGAAAGAAAGAACCCTGGAGTCACTTTTTATGTAGCATCCTGAGAAAATAATTTCTGTTGATATGTTTGTTTGTTACTTGATTTGAACTGGCCAATTTACTCTCATTTAGACATATTCTAGTATGTCTGCAAATCATAGTGGTGTTAACATTTTATAATAATGATTAATAATAATAATAATATTTATACATTTATATAATGCTTATTATGTCTGAGGCTCTATATGAAGTACTTTACCATTATTGATACTTAGAACAATTCTGTGAAGTAGGTTCTATAATTATCCCCATTTTAGGTTGAGGACAAATAGAAGTAAAGGATTTTATACAGGTAATAAGTGTCCAACACTGCATTTGAACTCAAGAACTCCTAATTCCCTGGTGCTTAAACTACTTTGTCAGAAAAATGACTAAATAAACTTTTGAAGGGATAACTGAGAATACACACAAATATTATGGAAATATTATGTATTTCGATATAGTATATATATATATATATATATATGCGCATGTGCAACATATAAATATATCTGTTTATTTAATTTAATCAAAAACTAGATTAGAAGTCAGACCTTCTTCAAGTCCTGACTCTTAGACTCTTGCCTTGTGGCCCAGGGCAAGCCACTTACCATCTATATGACTCAAGTGATTCTATAAGACTCATGTGTCAAATCAACTATGGAGTTGCATCAGTGAAAGGCATTGCATTTAATAAACAATTTGTGTTTCTAAAACTCTCCTAAGTGCTGGTTATGTTGTGAAAACAATCACTAAACTCACAAAACTCACAATTTAATGATAAAATAGCATGCAAAGGTACATTGTCTGAAGTGAAGCATAAAGGAGATAATAGTGGCGTTGAAGTTAGGAAATCCTTTGTTTCATGAATGTGGGATATAAGTGTGGGAAAGGAAGTGTGGTGTGGGGAAATGAATACTATAATTAAAGCAGATTGGACTCTGTAACAAATTGTATGTGAGCTTCAGTCTCTTCATTTGGAAAATTAGGAATAAGAAATGACTATGACATGATGAAAAGACAGTCCTAGAATCAGAAATGTAATTTAAAAGTTAAGGAATAATAGTTGTGAAACAATGTGCAAGTCACTTTTCTTTTCAATGTCCAAGACAAATTTGTCATACATACACACATATTTCCAATATGCATCAGGAGGAAATTTTCGTACTAGGAGACCCCTAGGGTTGGAAAGATGAATTTATGGGGAAATAATAATATCTATAGGGTTTAGTTGGAGCAGTTACACTGCACAGTGGATAAAGTACTAGTCTCATAGTCAGCAAGAATGGAGTTTAAATCAGATACTAGTGGTGTGATCCTTGGCAAGTCATTATATTTGTCTGCCTCAGTTTCCTCAACTATATAACAGAGATAAGCACAGCACCTAGTTCCCAGGTTTTTTGAATGTCAAATGAGTTAATATTTAAAAAAAATTTTTTAGCACAGTTCAGGGCCCATATGGCATTATATATAATACATATCTATCTATCTATCTATCTATCTATCTATCAACTATCTATCTATCTCTATATATTTATGTATATTTTATATATGTATGTGTAAATGCATATGTGTGCATTTATTTTATATATTTTTTTATATTTTTCTAGGTTTACAAAATAATAGTTTGGTATGGTACTGAATAAGATCAATTTATGTAGAATTATCATTTATATTATATTAGTTCAGCCTACCCATGTGCAATTGATATATTCCAATTATTTAGATTTGACTTTGTGTGAAAAGTGTTTTGTAATTGTGTCCATATAATTCCTGTGTATTTCTTGGCAGGTAGACTCCTGTCATTATTTTATATTATCTACAGATACTTTAAATAAAATTTCTCTTTCCATCTCTTGCTGTTGGGCTTTGTTGGTAATCAATAGAAATGCTGATGATTTATGTGAATTTATTTCCTGTGATTTTACTAGTATTGTTAATTGTTGCAAATAGTATAAAGTTGATTCTCTAGAATTCTCTAAGTATATCATCATATCAGTGCAGCACATTTTTTTTTCTCCTCACTTCCACACAATGTACTGATTTTGGTCTTTTCATGTCCTGCTGATGAGTTTCCATTTTCAGCTTTTTGGTGGTTTTTTTTTTTGGTATATTGTTTTATAACCATTAGAATTTAAACTGTTGGCAAGTAGGAATTGATTTTTGTTTTTGTTAACCTTCAAATATATTACCTGAACAAAGCCACTTATAAAATATTTTGAATATTATTGTGCTTTTTGTAGTCCTCTATATTGTTTCATTTCATTATATTGTATCAAATTAGAATTTTAGTAGGACACATGGTTATAATAATAGTGATGATAAAAATGTAATCCTGTCAGATTAAATTATTTGGTTAAAATGATATAAATCACAGACCTTTGACTTCTTAATGCAATTTAGTGTTTTTATATGCTCTAATTCATTCCCTTCCCCTATAAAATTTGTTTATATGATTTGCCCTATAAATATAAACATAATTGTGCTACTGTTCAAGTAGTTCCTATAGCACTTAGGATCAATGAAAGAATAGAATTCTTTTATAATTGATTTCATTTTTTGCAATTATTATAAAGACAATTTTTAACATTCTTTCAAATTTTAACATTCATCCTTCCCTTTTTCCTCTCCCTTCTTCCTAAAACAATATATAATTTGATATATTTTATATAAGCAATCATATAAAACATTTCCATATAAATCATATTATGAAAGAAGAAATAGAACAAAAGAAAAAATACAAAAAATAAAGAAAATGAAGATAGCATGCTTTGCTTTGCATTCAGAAGCCATCACTTTTTCTCCACTTTTGGAAAGCATTTTCCATCCTTTTGAAATTATCTTGGATATTTATATTGCTGGGGAGAGCTAAGTCAGTCATAGTTGATTATCACACAATGTTGCTGTTACTATGCATATTGCTCCCCTGGCTCTGCTCACTTCAACATCAATTCATGTAAATTTGTCTAAGTTTTTGGGAAATCTACCTGCTTATCATTTCTTTTAGCACAATAATATTGAATTACATTATTATACAATATTTAGTTCAGACATTCTCTTATAGATTAGCATCTTCCAAATTTCCAATTCTTAGCCACTACAAAAAAAGAGCTGCTATAAATAATTTTGTACATATATTTCTTCTTTTTATAGTCCTTTAAGAAAGGTTTCTTTCACTTGTACATTGCCAAGATGTTCTTGGTAATACCTTTGCAAAGTATAATCAATGTTATAATTTTAATTTCAGTCAATTCACCTGGTTAAAAAAATAGTGTAGGAATCTTTCTTGCCTTGGCTTATTACTAATATGAACCATAGTAATGCTGGTTACATGACTGTTCTATTCATTTTAGAATAAGTGTAATGAGGTAATTCTCATGTTGTATAATACAATCAAAGTATCAAATAAATCACAAGTCCCCTCAAGCCAGACTTTCAAATGTTCTAGAAGACAATGTCATATAGTATAAGGCATCTTTGATCTGGAGATGAAAGATGTGATTTCTAATCTGGGTTAAGTCACTTAATGACTCTTTGTTTTCAGTGCCTTCATTTATAAGATGAGGGTATTAAATTAAATATCATTTAAGGACATTTGTAATTTCCTGGTCTAAATACCAATATTAAGTCCTTGATCTCATGATTATTATATTTCAGGTCTTTGAGTTTTCATTTTCTTGAGATCTTTGGCAATTTTCATCTTTTTTCCTCACTATTTATTATCTTATTGCACCTTTTCTGACTTCTTGTCCACTGATGATCTTTCTCTGTGTGCTAGGTCTGAAAGCATCTTACTTTTTCCTATTCTGGGCAATTCATTGTTCATCATCCTAGGTTTTTGACACAAATGCCTTTTTTTTTTGGAGAGATGGGGAATAGAACTAGCTTCATCTGGATCCTAAGATTTTTATTTTAGGATTAATGGAGTGCCCCATTCTCCCACATATTCTTCCCAACAGAAGCACGCACAGTATCTTGTAATAATATTATGTGTTATTGCTTCTGTGGTTTAGTTCTATGACTTGGCACTAGCAGTAAAGAGAACTGTACTGGGTACTGTGGGGTTAATTTTGATATTTCATATCTCCAAGGTTCTAGGTGTAGGATGAGGAGAGGTATTAGGTTAAGATCTATTTCAAAATTAGACATGTGTTCTACCCCTTTTCCTCTGTTTCTGGTTCTCCTAAAGAGATTATTTTGTGGCACATAATTTAACTACTTCTGAATTAATTTGGGTTCCTCAAGCTTCTGTGCCTAAGCAAAGTAAAGTACTACAGTCAGGAACTGAAATCTTAAGAGAGAGAGAGAGAGAGAGAGAGAGAGGCATGGGGTTGGATTGATTGCAGGCCTATGTGTCCTTCAACAGGTTAGTGTAGCCTCACTTGATGCAGGGTGGAAAGTGGTGGGTTAGGAGATACTGTGTGAGATTATTACAGGTATCAGATGCTGTTGTTTTTAACCTTCTTTTGGATTTTTGATCTCCTATTCCCTGATATAGTTAAAGGTGTTTTATCTGGTGCATATTTTCTCTTTTGGAGAGATTTTAGAAATTGTCAGTATCAAAATTAACATGTCTAGTGTTTTATCTTCTTGGTCACAAAGTGTAAAAATCCTATACCATAATTATTAATATCAAAGTAAGTATATATTAAAAGTTTTCCTTTAAAAGATAGAATTCTTTCAAATTTTATGAAAACCAGAGATAATTACTTAAGGGACTCCAAACTCCTGGTGATATAAGGATTTGTATTTTTTTTAAATCAGCTACCTAATCAAGTATTTTTTCCCACTTGTTCTCTAAATGGCTGGGTTTTCTATTCTGAGAATTCATTTCATATTTTAAAATTGATTACTCATTACTGTGATTAAGTCATTATTATAAGGAAATGTTACATCAGTCTGTTGGCAACCGAAATGGTTCTTACTCTGAATGAGGATAAATACTGTCTATGTACTTTTCCCATTTATTCCATTGTGTCATCTTAACAAGCTCTAAATTACCTGTCATTTCTTGGTGTGGGAAGAATGTGGGATTTGGAGTCAAAAGTTTTGACTCTGAATCAACTTTGCTATTTTTGTGTCACTTGGGATATGTCACCAGATCTCTTTGGTCTTTAATTTGGTAAAAAAGTGATAGCATAGAAAACCTCTAAGGTTCCCTGCCCCACCCCAAACACACATGTCTTAAATCTGTGACACTGTATTTCACCTCTGTTACTTTTCTTGGAACAATTGAAAATTTTGGCATGCACAACATTCGAATTAAAGCAATATAGAAAAAAAGGGAATTTTAAAAAGGGAACAGGTATTTAGAGTCAGATATAGAAATTATTCTACAGTTATCTGGAAAACTAGAATATTTTTTCCTGCTATAGGCTAAATGTAACTAGTTAGGCAACCATTGCAAGCTAAATAATCTTAATCTGCATTCTGGATCTCTTGAAATTGCTCTGCACCCTTTGGTAATGGCTTCATAGCAATTGTACATTTCTCTATCATTGCTAATTTGGTATATTTTAAGCTCATTCTTCTATAAGAAATGCAACCTTGTGCTGTCTTGCAAATCTAACCTAAATCTACAGCTATATCTACACCCATACCTACACATAGCTATAATCTATATATCTATATGTATGATAGAAAACAGTGACAAAGAAGGAAAAGGCATTGCAACACATCAATAAATTCACAGGATACAAAAATACAGGAAAGAAGTCATGAATTCAAATGACTTTAAACAAATTCCTCTAATTTAGATAAAAAAACAAGGAAGACTGGAGTTTAAGAAAGTAGTATAAATTTCACTTCACATATATAATTAATATTTGGCAGAATAGAAGGAATGGCCTGGTGAGAAGTCTGGGTAATATACCTTATTTAAAAGAAACAGGATAGATAAAAATAAAATGGGTAGGAATAACATTGTATATTAAGAAAATTGTCTCATGTAAGGAGATTCAAAATCTAGAATGGGGGAAAAACTTACATGGAAGTAAAGCAGGAATAAAAAGAAATGACTTTTTCATGTGGAATATATAACCACCTACTTTGAGAGATGAGGGAAATTACTAAAGGTTTGGGAATACAAGCTTGAAACAGCTATAACATAGGGCAACTAGGCTGTGCAGTAGATAGAGCACAGACACTGTAGTCAGGAGGACCTGAGTTCAAATCAGAACTCAGACAATAATTACCTAGCTTTGTGACCTTGGCAAATCATATAACCCCATTGCTTTGCCAAACACTTGCCAAAACACTCAGTAATTTTGTAATAGTGATAGTGAATTTCAAATACCCAGATAACCTGTTATGACTCTCCCTTAGCAAAAGCAGAACAGTGAATAGCTTCTCCCTTGTTTTAGTGAAAATTTCCTCTGTCAAAATGTGAAAAAACGAACAAATAAGGAGGGAAATCACGGTGAATCTGATCACCAAGAGTGAAGACCTTTTGGGGTGGAAATAAGGGCAAGTGACTTATCTATATTAGATTTTTTTTTAAGAAAAGAGAGGAAATCTGGAAAGAGACTGGTATTTACTATAGATTGCTAAAAAAAAGTATATTTCATGAGATTTGTAGGAAAGAAAATTAAAATCCTTTTCACTAAAATGCTTCAGAGGAAATCAACCCAGAGGGGATGGGAAATGCTTAAGAATAAAATTCTTCAGACATTAAAGAAAATAATTCTAATGAGGTAGGAAAATGAAATTTGTCTGAAGAGAGCAATATAGATTTTAAAGGAATTTGCTAAGTGATTTAAGTAGAAAAAGTACAAACGATGCAAGCAAGACCAAATAGGAGTTAAATTTAAGAGCTTGGTCTAGTGCCTTCAAAATAGTTTCAGGATTTCTAAAGTCCAAGTTGAGCTGAAGCTGACAAGAGAAGCTAGGGTCAATAAAAAGTCTGTATTTTAGTTATAAAGGGAAATCAAAATGTGATGGAACCCTCACTTGGTATAGTTGGGATTAGGCTAAGTGACAACAAAATCAAGGGAGAGTTATTCAATTCCTATTTTATTAAATGGAATGCAGCTTCTAGGAATAGAAGGTGAGACTACCACTGTACATTGCCTACATCAGACCTTATCTAGGGTTTTCTGTCAATTTATGACCACCATATGTTAAAATCCATTCATAAGCAGGAGAATAACCAGAGGAGGTTAACCAGCATGATGAAGCAACTTGAATTCATAGTATTTGAAGATTGGTTGAAAGAACTGGAAACATTTAGACTAGAGAAGACTAGGGAAGAAGGATGTCACAACTGTCTTTGAGCAGGGCTGTTATGTAAAGGAAAGATTAGATAATCTATCTTGGACATTACAAAGAGGGCAAATCTCTGTTAGGTGTCAGAGGAAGCTAAAATAACTTCATAATAGATACAACTTTCAAAAATTGAAATGAATTTTTTTTGAGAGAGTGGTTTCTCCCATTTGTGCAGAGGCTAAACAACCACTGTTGGTCTATGTTGTAGTGTTCCTTCCTTGTGTGTTTGCTTTGAACTAGTTGTCTACTGAGTTTCCTTCCAATGCTCAAATTCTGTGACAATGAATGACAACACTACCCATTCACCCATTAAATACTAACCTTTCTCCACTATTTCTTCCTACCTTTGGTTTATGGTCCCTCCTGGCAATAATGACTAAATTGAGACTCAAGTACCTGAAATCACCTTCATAGACCAAAATTTTTGCCATGCATATATAAATACAAATTTGGGAATAGGAAAAAGTTGGTAGCATAGTTGGCTATAATCTTATGGCACATCTCATTCCGTTACCTCTTTAGATAGAATTTATAATCAGACAAGCTTCTCTATTATTGTCTAGGGCATCAATATCCTTTAATAATCTCAGCACCCACACATATGGTATCATCTTTGACATTTTACTCTACATTATCTACTCTTTTGCTAAATCTGGTCGCTTCTATGGTTTCTAAATCTCCAACAGTCCTCTAACACTGTCACTCATATGTTTCATGTCCACTTCACTTCTCAAATGAATTATTGAAGCAACATCTTCATTTGACTATAAATCTCAAGTTGCTCACTATTCCAGTTCATTCTCCACACAATCACTAAAATGGTTTTCTTAAGGCACAGATCTGAACTTACTAATTAAATTCTAGAAATTTCCTATTTATCAGTCAACCATTATTTCTTCATTATCTCTAATTGTTTAATTACTACTTAGTATAGGTTTTAATGCTATATATAATAATTTATTTTGAAAATAAATATGGACACATTGGACAGATGTCCTCATTTTATTCATATAAGGGAAAGATCAAGAGTTTGGAGAATATTTGACAAATGGACTTAAAGTGAGTTAACTGTAATCATTTATCTAGGGCAGGTTAGGATTTAACCCAAGTCTCCTGGTTACATATTCACAGCTTTTTTGAGAGCATTTATCAAACCTTTCTACTGATGTTAATAAATTATTCTTTTTTACTAGACAAATAGACCCTTTTATAGGAGGCCTTTCCTTTTACTCTTAAATACAAATGCTTATCTTTTACTTAATGTATGTGTTTTTATGAGGAAATGTTTATGTATTTATAAATCATGAATATAATTTCCTTTCTTTTCCTTTTTATCTTTTTATCCCTGTAATCTAGCACAGTACCTAGCACATAGTTTGTATTTAATAAGTTTTTGGTGATTGACTGATTGAAGTATGGTATAATTAAACTTACTTATTGGAATTGCCTTCCGGTGAAGCATAATCTCTGCCATTGCGATTCCTTCTTTTCCTAGTATGTAATTATGTATATTCTGCACCTGATCAATTTCACTGAATCATGTACAAGCATTCTATGTCTTAATTACATGTTTCTAGGAGAAGTTGATTCCTTCACAGTACTCAATTTATCTGTCTGTATTAGGGAGAGTTTAGAGACATTCAGTACATGGCCATGAATTGATCAAGACATCAGGTGAAGAGATCTTGTGTCAGTCCATTCCTAAACTAGTGACTGTGTCTCCATTTTTTGTGACATCACTTGGATGTTCCTACAGAGGGAGAAATGAAAAATAAGAAACAAAAATTAACACTTACATAGAATAGTCAATAATTTTAATTAAAGCATAGATAAGAAGGGGCTGAGGGCATGGGTTCTTTGATACTCTGTTGTTCTGATTGATACAAATTAAACTGACATACCTGCACTGTCTTAGATATGTGTATTTTTCTCATACAGAGACTGACTGTAGATTCAGAAAAGACTGCCCTAGAAAAACAAACAAAATGAAACAAAAAGCATCTTAAGACTCTAACCAATTGTGGTGGAAAACCTTCCTGAATAAAGAAATGACTGACACTATCATTGTCTAGACATCTTTTTTATTTATTTATTTATTGCAATAAAATTCTTTTCAGGTCAATATGCTCTTATTTTTAAAATAAATGAACCAAAACATACAACTTATCTCTTCAGACTTGACATCATTCTTAAAATTGGAACAGTCTTATTTTGAAATCTGTGATAAGGGGCAGCTAGGTGATGCAGTAAATAGAGTATTGGCCCTGGAGTCAGTAGGACCTGAGTTCATATTCAGCCTCAGACACTTAATATTGACCTAGCTGTGTGACTTTGGGCAAGTCACTTAACCCCATTGCCTTGCAAAAAGCAACAACAAAAAAATAAATTTGTGATAATGCTGACACTGATATGTCAGAGCAACTATATTATTGCTTTGGTTGTTGAACACTATTAGTTCTCTTTACATATATGCAGTCTTGTCCTTGTCTTTTATATATGACATTATTTGCTAGTAACAATCTTTAATTAAGTCTTAGATTGTCTTTTTTTGAGAACCAAAAGTATTAAAGACATTGGAAGTTGTACTTTTTTCCAGTTTGGCAATAGAGATACTTATTTAGAATGGAAGGATAGACTTCTTTGCTGAAGCAGATGTTTTCCAAATCTCACCAGAGATGTTTTTGAGAGAACATATTGTGGGATTTCCTTCAGTCAGATGTGGAGAAGTGGTCCAGTGATACTCACAGCTATAGCAATAAGAAGAATACAGTTTTGAAATGGGGAAGTATAAAGGGAAAATAATGTATTAAGGACTTACTATGTTCTAAGCACTTGAGAAATATCTCACTTGAACCTCACAATCATCTTAGGAAGTATGTATCATTTTTTTCCCCTTTTTACACTTGAGGAAACAGAGATTAAGTCACTTATTGAGGGTTAAATAGGTAGTAAGTTTTTGAGGTGAAATTTGAGCTTAGATCTTCCTCATTTAGGTATAGTGAACTTCCATTATGCTACCTAGATTCTTCTACCAGCAGCCACTCAATTCTTTTGCTCAACCCTCTGAGGATACTTGAGAGCTAAAAGCTAAATTGTCAAGTTCCAAGGAAAAAGACTTTTTTCAAAAAAAAGAACATTAACATTCTCCCTAATCATTGGAAAATTGACTATATAACAGTAGATATATTGGGTTGGAACAGGGTAAAATCATTGATAAAACTTATGACCTTGGGTGGCTAGCAGTGGACAGAGCACCAGCCCTGGAGTCAGGAGTACCTGAGTTCAAATCTGACCTCAGACACTTAATAATTACCTAGCTGTGTGGCCTTGGGCAAGCCTCTTAACCCCATTTGCATTTCAAAAACCTAAAAAAAAAACAAACAAAACAAAAAACAAACAAAAAAAACCCCCTTATGACCTTGTCCTCATTTACTTCAGATGGAGGCAACTGATGCACATTTCTAAGCCTATTTCTTTATCCTCTTAAAGAGAATAAAATATTTAACTCATCTAATCTCATTTTCTTAAATATTCAGGGGAGTTAGCATGTTGCATATTTCCTTGTGTCCCTTTGTTTATGGTGAGACAACACACAGTTTATCTGGTAGCTACATAAGGAGTAGTGGCCTTCCCAGAAATAGGGTCAGGATCCCAAATCCCAAGAATTTTGTTAGACCATTTTCTCATTCTAAATAGGTACATAATTATTCCAAAAATCAAAAGTAGGATGAACCTGATACTTTAAATAGATTTGATCAGTAGGAAGCCATGCCAACTTAAATCTAGAGCAAAAGAAGAGGCCTTGATGACAAATCCCCTATGGAATGAAAAGTTGGAATAGATGTTCTTTGAAATTATGTTCCCATTTCATTAGACCATGTACAGAGCTGGCCTCAAATCCTCCAAGACAAGAATTTGAGTTTCCTCTTGACATATGAATAACCCTGGGCTAATCACTTAAATTCTCATATTCTAGGCACTCTAGAAGATTTTAGGTTGTCACCCTTTTTTGGTAGGTTAAATTTCTTCATCTTATATACTAGAGAAATCATAGGGCAAATCCCTCTACTTAGATCATGGAAAAAAGATCCCTCTGGCTATATTTTTGATTTCTGTGCCAGGGACTCATTTCAAAGAGTAAAAATTCATTTCTCCCCAAATCATTTTTCCTGTAATATTTTGTGAGACCTACTATTTAGGAAAATCACTAATTCATTCTTTTTTTTTATTTTCGTTTGTACTTTTTCCTTACATTTGCTATTAGGAGCCTTAGTTTTCTTCAAGATTTAGCTACCATCTCTTCCAAATAGCCTCTTCAGATTGTCCTGCTTCCTTTCCTAGAGTTCATTATTAATTCTCTCTTCATTAATTTATTTTGTATTTTCTTATCTGTAAATATTAACATTAGAATGTAAATTTTTCAGAGAAATGTATCTTTTTGTTTTGATTTTTAACTTTACATCCCCAACACATTACATAATACCTAGAATAAATTAGGGAGTTAATAAGTACTTGTTGAATTGAATTGTGGCATTCTTTTCCTCAGGGCAATTATAAGTTTCTTAGTATAGTACCTGGCACATAACAGGAACTTGGTAACTGCTCATTCCATCCCTCTTCTTACTTCTCATCAATTTAGCACCTTAAAGTTTATAGAGTACCTTATTCTTTAATTTGTAACTCACAACAATCCTTTGAACAGCTGGTGCAGATATTCTTATTCAGTTTATAGGAAAGGAAACACTAAATGCAAGAGACTTTCTCAAGGTGAAACAGTTTTTATGCCAAATCTCCTCTTAACATAGATAATTTTTTTGTCCTTGTATTTGAAGAGGACCATGACATCAGAGAGATAATCCCAAGAAAAGCACATGAATTGAATTTGAGTGGGGAACTAGGTGCAGTGCTGTGCTAACTCACCAGTCTCACTTTCCCCTTTGGTGTCATCTGGGTCCAGTAGCCAGATATATATCAAGATGACTGGAGATGACCCTGGATATGAGGCAATCAGGGTTAAATGACTTGCCCAAGTTCACACAACTAGTGAGTGTCAAATGTCTGAGACTCCAAGGCTAGTGCTGTATCCACTGCACCACCTAGCTGCCCTACAAAGATGATAATTCTATGTAAATTGAACTTCAAAATAGCAATGGCAGAGCTTATTATAAAAAAAATGTATCATAAAGGGAAAAAATCCCAATTCCTTTCTTCAAAATTATGTCTTCCTTTTTTTTCTTTCAATAATTCATTATCATTATATTAACAATGATTTAATGTGTCAATTCTGTAATGTGTCTCAATATCCTTGTAATTCCCCCCTTTATTTCCCCTTCTTTGGGGGAATTATTCAGTTTAAAAAATTTTCCTATAAAATTTTGAAATTATTTTTGTATGTTTTCTACTAATTCTTGTATTAGAGGAAAGAAACTGAATGGCCTGTTAACTTCATTACTGTGTTGTTTTTTCCATCTATTCAACTGTTAAGATGTCAGTCTGGGTTTGGCACTGACTCAGGGATACCCCACTGGACAGTCCACTGCTCCCCCCTCCCCCAGAAACACACCACAGTGTGTGACACTTTGCCATTTATCATTATTGTTTATATCTCTTCTGCCATGGGGTAATGATCATAAGAGTCAACTAAATTAATCTGCCAAACTAGGTTTTCTCAAACATTACATGCAATGCTTTACTAAAAATCCCAATTCCCTTCATATGTTGTGATTCTTTAGTTCATAGTTTAGTTATTCTATTAGGTAAACTATCAAACCTTGTATAACAATGTTTATTCTTCAAAATATCAACTATTTTTATTCAAGGTGGTTAGGCTGAACTCTGGATATTTACAGATTCATCTCATGCAGAGATGGTTTATGTACATGTTAAATAATCTGCTTTTAAGTAGAATTCAGAAACATCCATAAGATTGGTTACAGAATTCTTTGTACATTTTCCAATGCCAACATGTTGGCATAAAAACTGTGAACAGGTTTGGCTCACATTCATGTCCTCTTTGCCATATTTATTCCCTTAAGTACCCTTAGAAGTGTTATGCTGGAAGTTTTGAACGTCTCTGCTTGCAAAAAAGCAGCATGAAATCAGGATTCTTGGCAACATGTTCATTGTATGTAACTTGGTTTATGCTTTTTCTATAACTATTATTAAAGTTGTCATTTTCCTTTTTTATTTAAAATTTGGGAATTTGAGATTATAAATTAGAGTCAGAGGTCACAGTTCACAGGAAAATTTAGTCTCCTCTTCCAAAGTCAAGTGACAACCCTTTCAACTCATCTGGAGAGAAAACAATAATCATGCTCTTAATCTGAAGAGAGATCAGAATGCAAAGGAAAGTTGGGATGGAATTTTACTTCAGGTTGATACCCCTGCAGGCTCTTCAGTTTAATTTGAGAGACCAGACTAATTAAGTCAATTGATTTAGTAAGTTAGACAATTCATTTGTTATTACTTTCTTGGAGGGAAAAATGGAAATGGAAATGAATTCACAATCTAGACAACTGGGGGAAAATCAAAAGGAAGGAAAGAAGAATGGAAATAAATACTTATTTATCACCTATTATGTGGCAGTACTTTATAAATATCAAATCTGACTTTATCAATAACCCTAGGAGGGATGCTGTTATCATCATTTTATAGTTGAGATTACTGAGGAAGACAGAGGTTAATTGATTTAGGAGTAACAAAGCTCATAAATGTCTGAGATTAGATTTGAAATTGTTTTCTTGGCTTCAGGTCTAGTGCTTTTCCCACTACCACACACAGCTAGACAGAACATTGACTTCTTCTCTCCATAATATATTTTAGTAGGATTTGTTGAAAGACATGAAAAAGAAATATGAAAAGTTGCAGCCTGAAAAGACATGAAGATGTAATGAAATATTAGTGGGCAGAGAGCCAAACTGCTGAGATCACGAATTTAGCACTCTTAGACTCTAGTTCAGCTAAATGACCAAATGGATTTAGACCTAGTTTAGAAGCTGAGAACATCTGAGTTCAAATCTTATATCAGACACTCTATGACCCTGGGAAAATAACTTCTGTCAATCACAATTTCCTTCTCTAGAAAGTGCTAATAATCATAAAAATATACTTTTTTAGAGTCATCAGGATAAAATGGCACAGTAATTATAAAATACTTTATAAATTTTAAAATGCTGAGTAAATGCTATAATCATCATCATCATCATCTTTTTATAATTCTACTTCTCACCTGCTATATTGCTACTATGAGAAACTTCTTTTGCCCCAAAACTCTTATCCTCATTGATGGTCCTTTTACATGGCTTCAACATTTTAGGCAGGATGGCAATTATGTTCTACCTTGTCTTTCATCTGGGCTCTTTTAGGAATCATTTTCTTTCTCTTTAATTGTCTCACTTATGCATTGCCTTACAGATGAACATATCCACTCTTCCTGAATTTGCTTATATACATTATCTGTCCTCATTGGGATACATGCTACTTGAGGGACTGGGACACTTATTTGTATTTGTATCTTCAGCTTTTATCACAGTCATTTAAAAGAACTTATTATCTTTCACTGTTTCTATCTCTTTATGATTCATTTTATCTGTCTTTGTTTTTTCTGTCTCTTGTCTTTTTGTGTCTGTCTCTTTTCTCTATGGATGTACTTCTCCCTGTGTCTTTCTTTCTTTATCTTTCTCCAAGGATTTCTTTCTATCTCACTAGGTGTCTTTTCCTTTCTTCAGGTGAATTTTGATATCTTTGTAGTACTTTGTTCTAGATTTTCACATACCTCCCAGTAACTATATCTGAGTACCATTTCTAGAATTTTACACATATTTAAAAGATTTCATACTTCAGCTAAGATCATTGAGAGATATATATTCAATGTCTTTTTTCCAATTTATCAATGTTTGAATAAGAAATCCAATCATCACTTTTGAGTTCAGCTTTGCAATGCATTTTCCATCATCTAAAATCTAAATGTCATCAATAAAAGCAGCAATAACTCCATGAAAAATGATAAAAATTAATAGACTCAAAACTTTGATGACCTTCCATGCTTGTAAAGGGCAAACCATAGGAAATGTGAGGTTTGAAACTCAACATATCATCATTTCTCTGTCATTTATAATTTACTGTCTAGAAATGTCAGATTTTTCAAAATTACTTTACAAAAAAGCTTGTAGTACGATGAAGGTGGCATTAGATCACATTTGTCTACCGACTTAACCTTCCCTGTATCACTTACCCCTTTAAAATATGTGCAGGCAAACATTTTTCATTGTGCTCATTAATACACATCCTATCCCTTCACATCCTAACAGATATTTTTGAATTTAAGAAATTACATCTAGCAGTCTTCTCAAATTCTACTCAGTTTATAGGGTGAACGTCCCATAAAAAAATTAGTGATGCAAAATGATAAATAACCATTCTAGATTTGGATTCTTCCTACACTGACTCCAGTAGTTTTTCCCTAATTCTAGTAACATAGAAAGTCACACATATACTTGTCATATTTGTGCTGTTCAAAGAAGTCTTTAAAATAACTGCATTCATTAAAGAATTGTTTTTTTCTGACCATAGAGTGTGATCTTATAGAATCACTCCTATAATTCAAATGGAGTAAAAAATTCAATCCAGACATTCAATCCATCTCTCTAACCAGTGTAGGAACTGTCCCTCAACATCCTTGGAATATCACCATTTACTATCTACTTAAACACTAGTCTTAATTATAGAAAAATCTTGATAATTCAACCCTTCCATCACTGAATAGTAAATATCTTCAAACTTTTCCAAATCTCTGCTTCCAATTGTAACTTAGAAATAGCTATTTCCTTTTGACATAGGAAAAATATCCTTCATGATAAATGCAGTAGGTTTGTATAACATCATTAATTTATAAACCTAACTGAAATTTGTCATTCCCAATAGTATTTATGGATTTAACTGCCTAGTCTAATGTGCTAATTTTTATTCTTGAAATTATTTTGTTTTTATTTTTCTGAGGCCATGTTCTAACCCTCTTCCGTCTGTGATTAGAACATGAAGCTTTTTATTCATTCATTTTATAAAATTTTTATTCTTTTAAATTTTATTTATTTTTTTCCAATTATTGCAAAGACAGTTTTCCACAATTATTGTTTCCCCAGATTTTGAATTCCACATTTTTCTACCACCCTCCTTTCTCTCCCCCTCCCTATGGCAGCAAACAATCTGATATAGGTTGTACATGTAGAGTCCTTTTTATTTCCTTATTAGTCATATTGTGAAACAGGAATTAGAACTAAGGGGGAAGATCATGAGAAAGAAAGCAAAAGCATAAAAGAAATTTTAAAGTGAACATTATATGCTTTGCATTCAGACTCCATAGTTGTTTGCTTTTTTTTTTTTCCCTGTAGATATGGATGGCATTTTCCATAACAGTTGTCTTAGGATTGTCCTTGATCGTTGAACTCTGAGAGGAACCATGTCCATAATAGTTGATCACCTCAAGATGTTGTTAATGTGTATAATATTGCTATAATGTGTAATGTATAAAATAATGTTCTCCTTGGTTTTATGTTCATTTCACTCAGCATCTGTTCATGAAAATTCATTTCTGGGATTTTCTGGTCTTGCTGCTCAGATTTCTTTTTTCTCTCTTTTTTAGTTTATTTATGTTAATTAAAAAAATTTCCCATCAGCTACATGAGAAAACAAGTTCTAACATTTACTTCCAAAACTTTGAGTTCCAAATTCTCTCCCTCCCCCCCCCAATTCTCCACATTGAGAAAGCAAGTTACTTGGTGTATATTAAAAATGTGTGGCCATGAAAAACATTACTACATTAGTCATGCAAGAGTAAACATATACCTCCCCACAAAGAAAGAAAAACCTCAAGAAAAGTAGAATGAGAAAAAATATGCTTAATTTGGAATCCAGAATCCATCAAAAGGGCAGCTAGGTGGCACAGTGGCCCTGAAATCAGGAGGATGGGATTTTGAATCTGACCTCAGACACCTGAACACTGAATAGTTGTGTGACCTTGGGTAAGTCACTTAAACCTGATTGTCTCACATCCAGGTCCATCTTCATTGTCCTGATTTGTGTCTGACCGCTGGACACAGATAACTCTAGAGGATAAAATGAGGTCAGTGATTTAGCACAGTAATCCCTAACTCAATCCAATTATTCTATTTGTCATTGCATCAACTCTCTGAAGTCATCATCTCCTTCAAGAACTAAGGACAGGGGCAGCTAGGTGGCACAGTGGATAGAGCACCATCCCTGGAGTCAGGAGTACCTGAGTTCAAATCCAGCCTCAGACACTTAATATTTACCTAGCTGTGTGGCTTTGGGCAAGCCACTTCACTTAACCCCATTTCCTTGCAAAAACAAAAAAACAAAAACAAAAACAAAAAACTAGGGTCAAGCATCATCATCATCAGAAATCACTAGTTCTGTCTCTGGTATGGATAGCATTCTTCATCATAAATCCTTCAGAGAAATTGCTTCAATATTTGTTTTATTGATAGCTGTATTTCCCTCCATCCTATTCTCCCCCAATTCCATTTATTCTATTCTCTCTCTCCTTTCACTCTGTCCCTTCTCAAAAGTGTGTTGCATTTGAATACTCTCTCCTAGGATCTTCCTTCTCTTCTATTACCCACACCCCCTCCCCTTCCCCATCCCTTTTTTCCCATTACTTTCCACTCCTATTTTCCTCTAGGATAAGATAGATTTCTTTCCCTCTTCTTTCCCTTTCTCCCAGTATATTTCTTTCTCCTCCATTAATTCCATCTCTTTTAATATATTATACATTCAAATTCTACTCTTTACCATGCATAGACAATATATACTCCTTCTACTACCTTAATAAATGAGAAGGTTCATATGGTTTATCAATATCATTTTCCCATGCAGGAATGCAGGCAGTTCAACATCCTTAAAGTCCCTCATGATTTTCCCTTTCCATACATTCAACTCTGGTTGTTTCATTAGGAAAGATCTAAAACCCCCTATTTTATCGAATGTCCTTTTTTTCCCCAGAAAGAGGATGTTAACTTTTGCTGAGTAGCTGATATTCAGTTGTAATCATATTCCAAGTCCTATGAGTCTTTAATGTAGTCGCTGCTAAATCTTATGTTATCCTGATTGTAGCTCCACAACATTTGAATTGTTTCTTTCTGGTTGTTGGGAATTTTGGAATTTGGCTATAATAGTCTTGGGAATTTTCATTTTGGGATATCTTTCAGGAAGTAATCAGTAGATTATTTCAATTTCTATTTTACTTTCTGCTTCCAAGATATCAGGGCAATTTTCCTGGAGAATGACTTGAAAAATGAAAACCAGGCTTTGTTTCTGGGTTATAACTATAAACTTTGAGGTTTTTCAATAATTTTAAAATCATTTCTCCTACATCTGTTTTCCAGATCAGTTGTTTTTCTAATGAGATATTTCATGTTTTCTTCTAGTGTTTCATTCTTTTGATTTTGTTTTATTATTTTTTGATTTCTCACAAAGTCATTAGCTTTCCTTAGTTCCATTATACCTGTGAATAGTTCTTTGGCAAGTTTTTGTATCTCTTTTTCCATATGACCAATTCTGGTTTTTAAGGGATTCTTCTCCTCATTGACCTTTAAGACAGCTTTTTCCATTTGACCCAAATTAGTTTTTAGATTTTATTTTCTTCAGTTTTTTATTTTTTTGACTTGGTTTTCATGATTTACCTGCTTCACTCTCATTTATCTTCCTAATATTTTCTTCTCTACTTTATTGATTTTTTAACATTTTATTTGTTAGCATTTTATTTGTTTTCCAATTATATACAAGAGTGGTATCTACTTATCATGTTTTGTAAGGTTTAGAATTTTACAATTTTTTTGTAAGTAAATTCATATGGAGAAATAAAAAGTCAAGAATTTCCAGGAACTTAATGAAAAAGGTGCAAAAGAAGGGGACTTAGCCCTACCAGATCTAAAATTATATTATAAAGCATCAGTCATCAAAACTGTTTGGTATTGGCTAAGAAATAGAGTGGTGGACCAGTGGAAAAGACTAGGTGCAAAAGCAGGAGATGATTATAGTAATCTGCTGTTTGATAAACCCAAAGAGTCCAGCTATTGGGATAAAAATTCTCTCTTTGATAACAAACTCCTGGGAAAATTGGAAGATAGTATGGAAGAAACTTAGATTAGACCAACACCTAACACCCTTTACCAAAATAAGATCCTATAAGCACATTAGAAGATCAAGGACTAGTTTACCTGTCAGATCTATAGAAAGCAGAGCAGTTTTTGACTAAGGAAGAGTTGGAGAACATCACCAAAAACCAACTAGATGATTTCAATTACATTAAATTAAAAAGCTTTTGCACAGATAAAGCCACTGTAACCAAGATCAAAAGAAATGTAGTAAATTGAGAAACAATCTTTACAACTAATGATTCTGACAAAGGAATCATTTCTAAAATATACAGAGAACTAAATCATACTTTTAAAACAAAAAGCCATTTCCCAATTGACAAAAGGTCAAAGGATATGCAAAGGAAATTTACAGATGAGGAGATCAAAGCAATCCATAGCCATATGGACAATTGCTCTAAATCATTAATTATTAGAGAAATGAAAATGAAAGCTTCTCTGAGGTACCACCTCACAACTCTCAGACTGGCCAATATGACCAGAAAAGATAATTATCCCTTTTGGAAGGGTTGTGGGAAATCTGGGACACTATTACACTGTTGGAGGAGCTGTGAACTCATTCATTTCTGGAGAGATATTTGGAACTATGACCAAAGGACAGCAAAAATGAGCATACCCTTTGACCCAGTAATAGCACTACTAAGTCTGTACCCTGAAGAGATGATGAAAAAGGGTAAAAACATCACTTGTACAAAAATATTTATAGCAGCCATGTTTGTGGTGGCAAAGAATTGGAAATCAAGTAAAATGTCCTTCAATTGGGGAATGGCTTAGGAAACTGTGGTATATGTATGCCATGGAAAACTATTGTTCTATTAGAAAACAGGAGGGACTGGATTTCAGGGAAGCCTGGAGGGATTTGCATGAACTGCAGAACCAGAAAAACACTGTACACCCTAACAGCTACATGGGGGTGATGTTCAACCTTGAAGGACTCACTCATTCCATCAGTGCAACAATCGGGAACAATTTTGGGCTGTCTGCAAAGGATAGTGCCATCTGTATCCAGATAAAGAGCCATGGAGTTTGAACAAAGTTCAAGGACTATTCCCTTTAATTTAGAAAAGAAACAGATATCTTATTGTCTGATCTTGTTATCTCTTAGACTTTTTGTCTCTTCATTAAGGATATGGTTTCTCTCTCATCACACTCAATTTGGATCAATGTGCAACATGGAAACAAAGTAAAGACTGACAGATTGCTTTCCGTGGGGGGATGGGGGTAGGTAATTGTGATTGGGGGGAAAATCGCAAAACTCAAATAATATATTTAATAAAAAAACCAAATTTTACAATTTTCCCCCACCTTCCTTTCCCTCCCCTGCCACAGAAGGCTGTCTGATAATATTTACATTGTTTCCATGCTATACATTGATGTAAATTTATTGTATTATAAGAGTAAACATAAAAATAAACATAACCCCCCCAAGAAGATGAGAAACCTCAAGAATAGAGAGAAAAAATGGACTTCAGTCTGTGTTCAGATTCCAATGGCTCTGTCTCTTGGATGAGTTGCTTTCTTTATCATAAATCCAACAGAAAAGTTGCTTCAGTATTTTTCCCACAGTTGCTATTACTAGTTGTAACTCCATTCTCTTTCTCCCCACTCTTATTTATTTTATTCTCTCTCTCTCTCTCTCTCTCTCTCTCTCTCTCTCTCTCTCTCTCTCTCTCTCTTTTCCATTCATCCTGGCCCTGTCTAAACGTGTGTTGAATCTGAGTACCCTCTCCCTCAATCTTCTCTCTCTTCTATCACCTATTCCCCCCTTCCCTCCCCCATTTCCCCATTATCCCATCCGTTTCTTCTCATTTTTCTCTAAAGTAAGATAAATTTCCTCCCACTATTAAATGTGGATGTTATTTCTTTTCTGAGCCATTTCTTATGAGAATGAAGGCTCACTCATTTCCTCTTGCCTTTCCCCTTTCCTCTCCATTGAAAAAAGCTTTTTTTGACTAGTATGTATAATTTCTTAGCTTCTTCTTCCTCATCTTCTTTTCCTTCCTCCCAGTACTTTCCTTTATCACCCATTGACTCCATCTTTTTTATGATATTATGCCATTGTATTCCACTCCTTCCTATGTCTTGTCTATATATGCTCCTTCTAACAGCTCTTATAAATGAGAAAGTGCATATGAGTTATCAATGTCCTCTTTCCATGCAGGAATACAAACTGTATTACTAAGCTCATCATAGTTAGTCCTTCTCTTTCACACCCTCTATGGTTCACCAGAGTCCTCTATTTGGAGATCAAACTTTCTGTTCAGCTCTGGCTATTTCAGTAGGAAAGTTTGAAAGTCCCCCGTTTCATTGAAAGTCCATCTTTTCCCCTGAAAGAGGATGCTCTGTTTTGTTGGGTAGTTGATTCTTGGTTGTAAACCAAGATCTTTTGCTTTCTGGAATATCATATTCTAATCCCTACAAGTCCTTAATTAGATGCTGCTAGATCCTGTGTAATCCTGGCTATGAAACCTTGGTAGTTGAATTGCTTGTTTCTGGCAGATTTTAGAATTTTCTCTTTGATTTGGGACTTTTGGAATTAGCTATAATATTCCTGCAAGTTTTTCTTCTGGGATCTCTTTCAGAAGGTGACTGGTGAATTCTCTCGATTTCTATTTTACCCTATGCTTCTAGGATCTCAGGGCAATTTTGCTGTATTATTTCTTGAAAAATGAAGTCTAGGCTCTTCTCCTGATTGTGTCTTTCAGATAGCTCAATAATTTTTAAATTATTTCATCTGAATCTGTTTTCAAGGTCATTTGTTTTTCAATGAGATGTTTCACATTTTCTTCTAATTTTTGGCTTTATTGGAAGAGTTTTATTTCTTACTGATTTCTTGCAAAGTCTTCAGCTTCCTTTAGTTCCATTGTGCATTTGAAGGAGTTATTTTCTTCAGAGAGCTTTTTTATCTCCTTTTCCAGCTGGCCAATTCTACTTTTTAAGGTGTTCTTCTCCTCATTTGCTTTTTGTTTTGCTTTTTCCATTAGGCTTAAACTGGTTTTTAATATATTATTTCTTCAGTATTTTTTGTAAATCTTTCACCGAGCTGTTGATTTGGTTTTCATGATTTTTTCTGCATCTCTCAGATTTGTCCTCCCAATTTTTCCTCCATCTCCCTTAATTGCTTTTCAAAATCTTTTTTGATCTCATCCATTGTCTGAGCCTATTTTTATATTTCTCTTGGAGGTTTTGGATATGGAAGCTTCGATTTTGTCATCATCAAAGTATTTGTTTTGATCTTTGATGGAACTAAAATAATTCTCTATGATCAGATTCTTCTTTTTCTGTTGTTTACTAATTTACTCAGCCCAAGTCAGCACTTCCAAGGCTTTGGGTTTTTTTTTGAGGGGGGACACCCCACTGGGACTTTTTTCCCTCCAAGGTCTATGCTTTTTTGTCTGTGCTTTGATATGTAGATGTCCTCCATACTTCCCTCTGCCCTGGAGGTATAAGGAGGGATTCAGCTTGGCTACTTAGTATGGAAGCCCAAACTGCAACCTGGATCTGAGTGTAGGCTAGCAGCAGAGTCCTACCCAGAGGGAGAGCAGAGAAATCTCTGCAAACTTCCTTTACCTTCTCTGAGGGTGCAGGCTGCTTTCTCCAGGTTCTCACTGCAGATTCTGCAACCAGTGCTCCTCACTCCACATTCATTCTGGTGTGGCAGATTTCCCTCACTGCCCCTTCAAGCTGTTGCTGGTGATCTCTGGGCTGGGCTGGGCTGGCTTACCCTGCTGCTGCATCTTTTTTCCAACCCCTGGTCCTGGTGAAACACACCTTTCTTGTGGAATTTCTAAGTTATTTTGGACTGGGAAAATATATTACTCAGTCTTTCTGTGGGTTCTGCCCCCTCTAAATTTTGGCCAGAGTCATAATTTGTTTGCTTTTGGAGTCTGGGGGGAGAAGGAGTTCCCGGGAAATGCTGTCTTCCTGCCGCCATCTTGGCTCTGCACCCCCCTACTTGATTTTCAAAATCTTTTTTTGAGTTCTTCCATAGCCTGAGACCATATTTTTCTTGAAGGTTTTGGATATGGGAGCTTTAATTTTGTTATCTTCTGAGTGTGTGTTTTGATCCTCCATAGAAACAAAGCAATTGTATGTGTTTGGATTGTTTTTCTTCTGTTATTTGCTCATTTTCCAACTCTATGACTTGATTTTAACTCTTTGTTAAAGTGGGGTTCTGCTTCCAGGATACAGAGGAACCCACTGTCCCAAGCTTTTGTGGGTTTTTGTAGTTGTCCTGGGGACAACCCCAGGAACCTGTAAGTTCTCAATCCTCCAAGGTTTTATGAGAGGCTATGACTATGCTCTGGCTTGTGAATGACCACAAGAGCACCTTTCTCCCCTGGATCCATGAGGAGGGTCACTGCTCCACTGCTAGTAGTAAACTCTGCTTTGTTTCTGCTCCTTTTCCTGAGACCGAGTCCCCAGACTAAGTGATGGGGATCTGAGTATGGGTAAAACCAAAGAGTGCTTCCTCAGGGAGAGCAAAGAGATCTCTACCATCTCTCCCACCCCTTAAACTGACAGAGGGTTAAACCTGCTGGAACCTTCTGGTGGCTCCCTTCTAGGTGTCTCCTAAGGCTCTTTGTCCCCTGAGACCAGGTCTGCATTGAGGCCTGCCGTGGACTGGGCTACCCTCTCATTCTGGTGTAGCAGAGTTTTTCTGCCGCCCTTTCTAATTGTCATTCTTAGGCTGAGAAGTCAGGAAATTGCCACTGCAGCCATGGACCCAAGTACCCCCAGTGACCCAGGCACCCTGTGGGGCTGTTCCTGGATGGTTGGAGCCAGTTTGCTCAGGCTCAGCCCAGACTGACTTAATAGGCCCTTTCAAACCCTGGGAAAACAGACCATTCCTTAGGATCTTCCTAAATTGTCTTGGGATGGAAAATTGTTTCACTCAGTCTTTTTATGCATTCTGTGCTCTAGAATTTGGTTAGAGACATTATTTCAATATATTTGGAATGGTTTGGGGGACAACTTTGCAGGAGTCCCTACCTTTACTCTGTCATCTTGACTCTACCTCTGTAACATAAGCTTTTTGAAAGTAAAGGCTGCTTCAGTTATTCTTTCCATTCCTAGTTCATTATAGAGAATTTGATGCATAGTAGGTGCTTAATTAATATTTGAATTGTATTGAATGAGACACATTTCTTAGTATATTAGATCTCTTAGCTTTTCAGTGAGAGGGGAACTCTAGTTTTTACTTCTCTTGGCAGGAGCAAATCTATTTTTAAAATAAATATCCTAGTCAAAATAAATGAGTAATCATGTTTAACCTTTATATTTTGCTTTTCTTTATGAGAGAATAACTAAATGATACAAGGAAGTCACTTTATTTCAGATTCTCTTTTTGCATGGGTATCATGTATTATACACTTTATTTTCCCCAGTTACATTTAAAAATATTTTAACACAAAATATTCTAACACAAGTTCCAAATTCTGATACTTGCTCTTTCCCCATGCCCCCCACCACCATTGAGAAGGTAGGCAATTTGATATTGGTTGTACTTGCAAAATGTTTCCTTAATAGTTATATTGTGAAAGAAAATAAAGACAAACAATTCCCAAGAAAAATGAAGTTAAAAAATATGGATGCTTCAGTCTGCATTCAGTTACTGTCATTTCTT
Source organism: Macrotis lagotis (assembly GCF_037893015.1). Lineage (NCBI taxonomy): Eukaryota > Metazoa > Chordata > Mammalia > Peramelemorphia > Peramelidae > Macrotis > Macrotis lagotis. The sequence continues at coordinate 104,668,774 of NC_133658.1, read as the reverse complement.
TCTCTTGAGATGGATAAAATTTTTCATCTTAAATCCTTGAGAGATGTCTTGGATCATTGTATTTCTGAGTCTAGTTAAGTCATTCACAGCTGATCATCTTATCTATATTATTGTTTCTTTGTACAAAGTGCATTTAACTTTTCATCAGTTCATATAAGTCTTTATAGATTTTAATGAGAGCATCTAATCATTTCCTCTAGTAGAATAGTATTCCATCATAATCACAAACTACAATTTGTTCAGTCATTACTCAATTGATGGACATTCCTTGAATTTCCAATTATTTTCCACCAGAAAAGAATTGCTATTAATATTTGTGCATATATAGGTCCTTTTTTTCTTTTTGGGTTTTTTTAAATCTCTTTTCAGTTAAGGACCTACTACTAGTTTTGCTACATCAAAGCAAATCAGGAAATCTCTGTTGTCATCTCTGTCATCTCTCCTAAAAGAAAACAAAGAACTTCCAAGACCAGTGACTGACTTGTCAGTGGCATGTGACAATGTGGCAATCTTTTCCATATACTATAAATACTTGTGGGAATTGGCTTGTATTCAGAAGCCCTCTTACCATGGAGATACTTCTTTCTCTATTTGTAAACTGATACCTTGACTCTAAATTGTGAACAGAGGGCTAGGTTTTCCTTTTTTATTTCATCATTATAAATGAAAGAAGAATAAAATAAAGTATACCTTCATTTTGAAATGAACTTTTACATTTCTTTGGGTTTTGGTAAGTAAAACCTTTGTAACCTCATAAGGGATTCAGATTTTCTTCTGGAGTTGATTTCTGATGGATCCATCTCACAGTTTGGTTTAAACTTTAAGAGCAGCCTGTGTAATGAGTCAAAAATCTTGTCCTACTCTCCTTCATAATTAGTTTCCTGGGCAACTCCAGGCTTGAGTTGCTTGTTGATTATCATCTTAAGACCTTTTATTCTTACTCATTCAATGTGGTACCTCTCCTCAGCTATCATATCGACTTAGGTGGCATTCAAATTCATTTTCAATGACAGTCTCTAGAGACTTAACAACCATGTGACCTTTGATTTTTTTTCTATCCATTTCTTTTTAGTCTTCCATAGCTTTCTTTAAACATAATTAAATTTCTGCCTTCTGCAACATGTATGTCCAACCCAAAACCTGTGGGCCACATGCAGCCTTCACAACTCATTCCTATAGCATTAATACATTTTTGTTATTATACTCAATGATAATATGAGATATATTGTATTCAAAATAAATATTAAATTCTATATGCCACCCTTGACAAATCTTTGTTGGGTAATACAGTCCAAAAGAGTTAAAATTTTGGACATTCATTTTCTATATTTTGTTATCATGTTATCTCCTGCTTGAGGCCAGACATTTTTTAAATCTTTTTTTACATTTTTTTAGCATTGTTGTCTTTATTTTTCGAAGAGGATCAAAAGGACATCACCATGTTTCTGTCCAACTGTGACTGATTAGACCAATAGGAGCTCAGAACACTCTACCTCAGAATCAGGTATAAATAGCCCAAATGAATTGATTCTGGCATTGAGATATCTGTAAGTTTGCCCATCTTACATTTCTTTTGAGCCATTGTAATCCTGCTTGGCTGATAGAGCACAGTCCTTTCTTAGATGTGACAATGCCATTCTTGGTAGTACTGTACTAATGTTTCCATTGTCTCACAATCAATTCCAAAACACTTCAGAAAACCTTGGTATCCTTGTATCACTTCTGAGTTCTATGTGAGAACTTGCCTTGTATGAGTTCTCTGTAAAATAGTCTTAGGCAAATGAATATTTGGCATTCAAACAACACGTCCAATTATACTTAGCAGTAGAGTTTGATTACTTGGCAGATCATTTCAAAGAAGGAACTCAACTTCTGGTAACTTATTTTGCTAGGTGATCTTTAGAATCTTCCTAAGGCAATTCTAAAGGAAGTTATTTAACTTCCTGTCATGGTACTGATATACTAGTATACAGTATGCATCAATGACATCAGCAAAATGACTTTGTGGACATTTACATCGGTAGACAGCCTAATACCTCTTTTCCCCATACTTCCTGGAGTCTTCTAAATACTGAACCATTTCTGGCAGTAAATGCTTCTACCTATTATCTGATATGTTCATCCTTGGAAAGTATAATACCATAGTGATTGAACTTATCTACAGCATTCATAATTTCCTCCATTTTCTGTAATGATTGGGTCTATATATGGTTGGTATAGTGCTGGATTGTGCAGAACCTCAATTTCCTTGGTGCTGATTGTCAGCCTCGGATTAGAATGGGTAGCAGAGTATTGATCCATACTTTGTTGCATCTCAGTCTCAGAGACTTTAGTGAGTGCATAATCTTCTGTGTACTAAAAACTATAAACTAACATTCCTTGCATTTTGGTCTTGACTTGTGGACTTTTCAAATTAAATAATTCAGATCAGTTCCATAGCTAAACTTGATGCCATTTTTGTACCCATTGAAGGCATCTTGCAATGTCACTGAAAATATCATGCTAAAAGGCATGGAGCCTGATTTATAGTATTGGTGACTGAGAAAACACAAGAGTATTGTCAATCATCCAGAACATGTACAAGAACATTGTAATAGAACTAGTTTATAATATTGATGAACTTCTTTGGACAACCAAATTTGGCCATGATTTTCCACAAGCCCTCATAATTGAGAGTGACTTATATGACTAGCACATAGCAGACATTCAATAACCATTGATTTGTTTATTGTCAAAAAAACAGTCCAAGTTCAATTCAAATTTTCCAGAGTTTTAATAATAGATCCTCTGGAAGTTTGCTTGTTCAGCAATACCATTCTTGTTATCAACAATATAGGAAGATTTTATATAGTGACTCATAATTTGTTATAATTTAGACTCAAAATTATGTATCAGGCAAAGAATTTGTTTATGTGTATGGACAGTGTAAACCAGTTTTCAAGAGAGATAATTCAACTAATTAAGAGAACAAATAAATTTTGGTCAATGTATAAGTACTTATATTTATCCAAACAATTAACATAAAAATTTTACAACTTTTTATTGAAGTTAATTTTTAGGGCTAGCCTCTTTATGTAGCTTAGATTTATTTAAGTACTTGGAAGTAATTAAATTGCCCTTGTTTAAAATTATTCAATCATTGTTTATAATATTTTCATTATGTTTTTCCTTCCAATTTCCTTCTATTTTCTAAATGAATGAAATTTAATGCAATAATATGCTTGATTCTTGAATGCATATCTCCAAAATTTGCCTTGTATAATGGGCCAATCTATGTCAAAAGAGGGAAGGGGAAATCATACTGATATTTATTACCCTTGAAGACATTGTTAATAAATGGAAATACATGGAAAAATTTAATAAATAACAGAACCCACAATACAATTCATATAACAAATAAGAATCATCTAATGAACAGTAATCTAACAAAGAGCAATGTAAATTCAAAGTGAAAGTTCCAAATAGGCATATTCTTTCATTTTTTGTTAGTCCTTGCCTCTCTAGATACTTCATCCTGAAATTTCTCATTGCTTCTAGTAGGTGTTATGAGTAGCCACCATTCAATATTGCTTTTCTTTCGATTTCTTGAAGGTATTATTAAGTCCAAAAAGGTGTTGATTTCCATAACTCCTCTAACAATTCTGCACTACTACCAGCAAGTGTGGCCAGATATTGCACTCTATTACGACTTCTATGTACCTTTTCAAAGCAAATGTTGCAGATACAATTCACTGTGATCCTCCTCCTCCTTGTCTTCCTCAGGAAAGAAAAATATTTCTTCCAGTAGTTTCAGAAACTTCACTGTCTGGCAAGAAAAATTAGTATTCCCCATTCATGATGAAGTAGTAAATTATAGTGGTAATTTACTTGAGATAAGTCCATTATTTGAGACAAGCAACAGTTCTTTTTTTAATTTAATATTTATTTATTCTCATTTTGTACAAATAATGTTTTTTATACATTAATAAAATATTCTTGTTTAAGAGTAAACAAAATACCCCCTCCCCAAAAAAATATAGACTTGCTTGAGCGATAAAGTAAAGGGGAGACAAAAAATTAAAATTACAATTAAAAAAATAATAGTAAAAATTGTAGGTATGGCCAGGTGGCTCAGTGGACAGAGCACCAGCCCTGGAGGCAGGAGCACCTGAGCCCATATCTGGCCCATTATGCACAACAATCACCCAGCTGTGTGACATGCAAGCCACCCCAACCCAACTGCCCTGAAAAAACCAAAAAAAGAAAAAAAAGACCCAAAATAAAATAAAACAGTAATAATAGTAGGGGCGGCTGGGTGGTGGACAGAGCACTGGCCCTTGAGCCAGGAGTACCTGGGTCCAAATCCGGCCTCAGACACCCACCCAACGATCACCCTGCTATGCAGCTCCAGGCAGGCCACCCAGCCCCATTTGCCCTGCACGCCCCCCAAAAATAATAATAATAAAACATATGCTTCAGTCTGTGTTCCAACACCACCAACTCTGCTGCGGGTGGATCACATTCTTTATGACAAGTCCATCACAAAAGTTACTTCCATATATTTCCACTGTTGCCATTGCTGACCACAACTCTCTCCTTTCGTATTTCTACACTACCATGTACTATATTTTCTCTCTCCTTTCACTCTGGCTCTGCTGTAGGGTAGCTGAGTGGTGCAGCAGATAGATCCCTGGCCCTGGGACCAAGAGGCCCCGAGCCCTCATACCAACCTTTAGGACCAGCATCCACCTGGCCCTATGGTCCCAGACAAGCAATCCAATCCCAGCCCCTCGCAAGAAGTCAAAAAAATGTGATATATCTGACCACTCTCCCCCCATGGTCCATCCTCTACTCCATCATTCACATCCCCATCCCTTCCCCATCCCCCCCTTCTTACTTCAGATGTCTATACTCCATTGAGTATATATGCTGTTTCCTCTCCTAACCACCTCTGATAAGAGGGAATATTCCCTCATTCTCCTCTGCCTTCCCCTCTTCCACATCATTTCAATAGCTCATTGAAATAAATAAAAATCTTATTATATGAAATACCTTGGCCTATTCCCCTTCCCCTTCTCCTTTTTCTTTCTCCCATTACATTTCCCTTTTTTTCTATTGACTCCATTTTTATACCATATTTTATCTTTAAATTCAGCTTTCTCCTGTTCTTCATAAAATCTCCTTCTACCTGCTCTGTTAATTGAGAAGGTTCATATGAGTATTACCAGTGTCATTTTTCTATGCAGGAATACATGCAGTTCATCATCATTAAGTCCCTCATATTTTCCCCTTCTCTTCCAATCTCTATGCTTCACCTGAGTCCTGTATTTGAAGATCAAGCCTTCTATTTAGCTCTGGCCATTCCAGCAGGATCATTTGAAATTCCCCTGGTTCATTGAAAGTCCATCTTTGTCCCAGAAGAGAATGTTCAGTTTTGCTGGGTTGCATTCTAAACTCTTTTGCCTTCCAGAATATTATATTCTAAGCCTTAAGAGCTTTTAATGTAGTTGCTGCTAAGTCCTGTGGAGATCCATGATTGCATCTCCATGGTATTTGAATTGTATCCTTCTGGCTGCTTGTAATATTTTCTCTTTGACTTGGGAGTTCTGGAACTTGGCTAGAATATTCCTGGGGGTTGTTTTTTTTTTTTTTTTTGGATCTCTTTCTCAGGGAGATTGGTGGATTCTTTCCATTTCTATTTTGCCCTCTGATTCTAGGATATCAGGACAATTTTCTTGTAGTAATTCTTTGAAAATGATGTCAAGGCTCTTTTCCTGATCATGACTTTCAGGTATTCCAATCATTTTAAAATTCTTTACTAAATCTGTTTTCCATATCAGTTGTTTTTTCAATGAGTTGTTTCACATTTTCTTCTAATTTTTCATTCTTTTGGTTTTGAAGTATTGAGTCCTGATTTCTTGTAAATTCAGCAATCTCCCTCAGTTCCATTCTTTTTCTGAAGGATTTGTTTCCCTCAGAGAGCTTTCTTATTTTTTTTTCCATCTGACCAATTCTGCTTTTTAAAGCATTCTTCTCCTCAATAACTTTTTGAACTGTTTTATCCATTTGACCTAAGCTGGTTTTTAGCATGCTATTTTCTTCAGCATTTGTTTGGATTTCCTTGACTAAGCTGCTGACTTCATTTTCATGTTTTTCCTGCATCTCTCTCATTTCTTTTCCCAGTTTATCTTCTATCTCCCTCATTTGATTTTCAAAGTCTTTTTTGAGCTCTGTCATAGCCTGAGCCCAATTTCTGTTTTTCTTGGAGTCTTTAGATGCAGGAGCTTGTGCTTTCTCATCTTCAGACTGAGTGTTTTGATCCTTCTTGGGCTCATAGGCAAAATATTTCTCAATGGTGTTCCTCTTTTTTCTCTGCCTGCTCATTTTCCCAGCCTGAGCCTAGTTTTGGGGTGCTTCCTGAGCTTTTGGGACACTCCCACAAGGATCTCAGTGTGTGAGGCTCTGTCCTCCCTACTGGTCTGTGAATAACCATAAGCACCCCCCTCTGCCATGGGGCTGAGGTTGGGGGGCCCTGCTGTTCTATTGGGAGGCCTATGCTGTGATCAGGATCTGAATGTGGTCAGAACCCCAGAGTCCTGCTCCAGGGATAGAGGTCAGAGCTCTGCAGACACTCTTAACTCCCCTCCCTGGGCTCAATGTGCTCATGCCCTGGGGGCTCCTGCTTACCTGCTCAGCCTGCTTCTGTTTCCTGGATCTGGAGTGCCTTGGTCAAGCTGCTTGCTGTGTGCCCTGAGGGCTGGGCTTCACATGCTCACTCTGGAAGAGGTCCCCGCTGTTCCCCCAAGTTGTGCCCAGTGCTCCCCGGACATAGGTCAGGAAGCTCCCCCACTGTTGTGAGCCCCAGTTCTCAGAGCCCTGGGGCTGCCTCCAGGAGGCTGAAGTTCTTTCACTCTGGTGGCCACCCCTCCAACCCCAGGAAGCAGAGCCTTTCTGCTCTTTTCCAGGTTACCTTGAGTAGGAGAGCTGCCTCATTGGGTCCCTCTGTGGGTTCTGTCTCTTGAAAATTTAGTTAGAGTCCTTAGTTTATAAGTTTTATGAGAGAGCGCCTAAGACAGAATCCTCTCTTGGTGCAGTCTTGGTTCCACCCCCACATTCGACAAGCAACAGTTCTGATAAAGTTTCATTCATGACAGCAAAAATCAAATTATACACACATGCATATATTAATAAATACATATATATATACACTATGCACACACACACACACACACACACACACACACACACATATATATGCACCATTTCCCTTTATCTCTCTCTCGATCTGTCATCTATATATCTTGTGTATATATCAGCTGATGACATTGTAGATTGGGTATAGGGTACAATATTTCTGGTGTCAAGGTTGCTGAATGCTTTCAGTGTTACTCTCTAACTTTGGTGTCTAACTAATTCACCTAACTTTTATCTGTGACTCTAAGAAACTATAGCATCTACATCAGCTACACCCCTGTAAATCATTCTTGCAGACAGGCTAAACCATGTTGAAAGTAACTGAATGATCTCAAACTCCTCAGTGAGATCAGAGAATATCTCACCAATGCAAAAGAAAACTTCCCTGGTAGAAAGGGAGAATTAGAATCATTTTTTTCTAATGGCTCTAAAGACAGCTGAAGAAGATATCGTGGAGCTCTAGAGATTGGTGAGACACTGAAAGTGCCAAGGTTATCCACTACATCTTGAGTCATTACTAATCCTCTTGTGTCTGTCCAGTCACAGAATTGTGATTACTCTGGAAGAGAGTGAGACTGATGACTTTGTGCAGCACTGCCTCAAATAAATACAATTTACACCAAATAAAAGATACCACCCATAACATTTTACTATTTTTTTGTCCATCTCAAAAGTCCTGTAGTGATAGACAGGAAAGAAAGCAGTCTGTACAATAACACCCATTCTTGGAACCATTTGTTACAGGAAAAGAAGTTCACTAACTTTGAAAGAATACTTTCCAGGGATGAACAATTTGATAAAGAGGTTGAATCATGTATTGCTAAAATTTACTCAGTGTTTGGGAGAATCTAAAGAAAAGTATGGAATAGAAGAGGTTAATTAGACTGACTATAGGTATATAGCACTATTGTGCTGATCTTATTACCTTATACCTGTGAAACAATGTCAATATACCAATGCCATGCCAGGAAACTGAATATCTTCCATTTGAACTGCTTTTAGCAACATTCTGAAGATCTCATAAGTTGAAGATAAGTTAGTGAACACTGATATCCTTTCTCAAACTAAACTGCCAAGTTTTCATACTCTACTACAGAGAGCACAGCTCTTATGAACTGGCCACATTGATTAAATGCCAAACATAGATTTGTCTAAAGACTATTTTATGGAGGACTGACTTGAGACAAGTACCCATCTGGTGGTCAGAAAAAAAAAGTGGTGCAAGAATATTCTCAGGTTCTTTTAAGAAATTTGGAACTGATTGCATGGCATGAAAGATACTGGCATAGGGCTTCCCAACATGGCATGCCCTCATCATAGAAGATACTATGCTGGAATAGCTAAGCAGAATTAAAGTACCTCAAAAGAAATATGAGATGTGTGAGAAATGCCAATTTAGAGATTACAACCCAAATGTTCATATAGACTATTTGTGCCTGATCTGTGTTTAAGTATTCATACTCATATAGGTGTAGTTTGTCAAAGTCAGACACTATAATTTGAGTCTAACATGGTGATATTATTTCGATCCTCCTTGAAAATGAATGATAACAACAATCTATAGATACTGGGTTGACTCAGGATTATTGAATTTGATCAGAAGAAAAATGGTTTAAGTTAGTTTCTTCACCTTTAGTTAATTTTGTAATTTGACTGTCAAATTTCCTGACATAAATGTTAATCTAGTTTGGTTGTATTTTTTAATTCATAGTTCTCAAGAATTGTTATCAGTTGAAGGAAACATGCAAAAGTTTTAGCAATTGCAGAGAACTTTGGTGACAAAAATATCACATTATCATTTGGTGTGGGAAAGTCAAGAAATTATAGTATTATTCAAGATCAAAATGAATTAGGAGTATTCTTTATTCCTAAATGTAAAGTGTGGTTAAAAAAATGAAAACAATCACAAAAATTGGCAATTGTCATATCCTCAGAACACAAGCAAATACCATCTCTCCTGCCCAGGAGACTGTAACTGGAAGGGTTTCTAATGATTCTTCTATAGTGTGGTACAGGTTTTCAGAAGTTATAAGAAAAGTGAACTGAGAAAAAAATTGTAGGGCAATAAAAATTTAAATGTTTAAGATTGGAAAAAAGCAAATCTTTTAAAATTTTATTTATTTTTTAGAATTGCATGAAATGGAAGTTTTCTACATTCATCCTGTTGCAAGTTTTTGAAGCCCATATTGTTCTACATGCTCCCTTCCTTTCTCCTTTGCCATGAAGGCAAGCAATCTTATATAGGTTAAACATGGACAACCAGGTTTAGCATATTTTCATATTGTTCCTGTTGCGAAAGAGAAATTAGAACTATTCCAAATTGTTAGATTGTCAAAGGATATGGAAAGACAGTTTTCTGAAGAAATTAAAACCATATGTATATATATGTATGTATAATGAAATTAAAGCTATATAAATCATATGAAAAATACCCCAAATCATTATGAATTAGAGAAATGTAAATTAAAACAGCAGTGAGATATCACCTCACACCTATCAGATTGGCCAAAGTGAGAAAAAAAGGAAAATGATCAATCGTGGAGAGGTTGTGGAAGGATTGGGGCATTGATGCATTGCTGTTGGAGTTGTGAATGCATCCAATCTTTCTGGTGAGCAATATCGATCTATACCCAAAAAGTACTAAAACAGTTCACACACTTTGACCCAGCAATTCTAAAATTCTAGGTCTATATCCAGAAGAAATTATAAAAAAGGGAAGTCCTACATGTTCCAACATATTCATAGCAGCTCTTTTGGTATTAGCAAAATATTGGAAATTGGGAGGATTATCCATCAATTGGAGAATGGCTAAATAAGTTATGGTACATGAATAATATGGAATACTATTATTCTATGAGAAACCATAAATAGTTGGATTCTAGAGAAGCATGGAATGACTTACAGGATCTGATACTGAGGGAAGGGAGTAGAACCAAGACAACTATGTACACATTATCAGCTATATTGTGAGATGAACAAACCTGATGGAAGCAGCTCCTCTCAGCAGTTCGGAGAGCTAGGACAACTGTCTTAGACCAGCTATGGACAATGATATCCCCTTCCAGAGGAAGAAAAACAATGCAAAACAAAACACACACACACACACACACACACACACACAAACAAAAAAGCCTTCCGGGAAGCTAGGTGGTACAGTGGATAGAGCACTGGACCTGGAGTCAGGAGTACCTGAGTTCAGATCTGGCCTCAACCACTTAATAATTACCTAACTGTGTGGTCTTGGGCAAGCCACTTAACCCATTTCTCTTGCAAAAACCTAAAAAGAAACCCTTCAAAATCTCTTATGTATCTCTTTCCCTTAATTCTAATTGCTCATACCAAAAATGATTAATCTGTAAACATGTTTATTCAAAATATATAGGTACAATGCTAATGTGACTGTTCAATGCTGATGAGAGATGGATGGGGAGGGAGGGTGGAAGGAAATTTTGTAACTTAAAAATATACATGTGCATATAGATGAAAATAAATAAATAAATTCACACAAAAAAGAAAAATAAGGGAATTAGAACTAAGGTAGTGGGGGGGCAACATTGAAAAAAGAAAGAAAATAACAAATCATATAAAAATGAATATAGTTTGCTTTGCTCTGCATTCAGATTCTATAGGGTTTTTTTTTAATTGTATGTAGAGTACAATTTCCATAAAAGGGCTCTCAGGTTTGACCTTTATCAAAGAACTGCTGAGAAGAGATGTGTCCATAATAGTTGATCATCTCACAATGTTGCTGTTTATGTGTAGAGTGTACTCCCAGTTCTGTTTAATTTACTTAGCATTGGTCCATGCAAATCTAACCACTCATGATTTCTTCAAGAACAATAGTACTTTATCACATTCAAATACTGTAAACATTCATGTATTAGAACTTCAGCCATTCCCCAATTGATGGGCATTCCCTCAATTTCCAATTCTTTGTCACTACAAAAATACCCACTATGAATACTTTTGTACATGTGGGTCTTTCCCCCTTTTATATCATTCTTTTTGGGATATAGAACCAGTTGTGGTTTTGCTGGGTCAAAGGGTATACAGATTTTTATTGCCCTTTGGGCATAGTTCCAAATTGCTTTTCAGAATGATTGGATCAGTTGCCAACTCCACCATCCATACAATAGTGTCCCAATTTTCCCACATCCCCTCCAATATTGATTATTATTCTTTTCTATCATTTTAGCCATTCTGATATGTTTGAGGTGGTGCCTCAGAATTGTTTGTATTTTGATTTCTCTTTTCAATAATGATTGAGAACATTTTTTCATATCACTATAGATAGGCTTCATTTCTTCATCTGAGAATTACCTTTTCATATCTTTTGACCCTATTTCAAATGGAGAATATAAATCTGACTCTGTTTTCTATATATTTTAGAAATGATTCCTTTGTCAGAAACACTGTGATAATTCTTTTCCAGCTTTCTTGATTCTAGTCTTGGCTTCATTAATTTTGTTTATTCAAAACATTTTTAATTTAATTTGGTCAAAATTATCGAATTTGCAATTTATAATGTCTTCTTTTCTTTCATCATAAATTTCTCCTCATTCTTTAGATTTGACAGAGTTATTCCTCATTCTCCTAATTGGCTGATGGCATCTTTCTTTATGCCTAAACCCTATACTAATTTTGACATTCTCTTGATATTGGGTGTGAGATGATGATCTTTCTCTAGTTCCTGTCATACTATAGAGAATCCGGATACCAAAATCATGAGTTTTGAGGTTTATCAAGCAGATTACTATAGTCACTTAGTACTATTTCTTTTTTATCTAATCTGTTCCACAGATTGATTTCTCTAGTTCTTAGTCAGGATCATCTAGTTTTGATGGCTGATGCTTTATAATATAGTTTTAGATCTAATATGTTTAGGTAGCTTTTAAATTTTTTTCATTAATTTCTTTGATATTCTCGATCTTTTGTTCTAACAGATGAATTTTGTTACTATTTTAATGGTTCTGTAAAATAGTATTTTGGTCTCTTGATTGATATGACTCTGAAAATGTAATTTAATTAAGGTAGAATTGTCATTTTTATCTCATTAACTTGGTCCACCAACAAATAATTGACATCTTTCCAATTGTTTAGATTTTACTTTAATTGTGTGAAAAGTGTTTTTAAATTGTGTGCATATAGTTTTGGGGTTTGTCTTGGGAGTTAGATTCCCAAATATTTGATGTATATAGTATTTTAAATGAAATTTGGTTTTATATACATATATATATTATATATATACTAAAGATTTATTGGAATTTATATTACATTGTTTCAACTATTGCCTTTAGTTGATTTTCTAGGGTTTTCTAAGTATAAGTTCATATCATCTGCAAACAGTTTTGTTTCTGTATTGCACATTCTAATTTGGTCAATTTATTTTTTCTTTTTTATTATTTAAGCTAACATTTCTAATACAATATTGAATAATAGTGCTGATAACATACATTCTTGTTTTAACCCTTATCTTATTGTGAATACTTATGGCTTATCACCATTACATATAATGTTGGTGATGTATTTAGATAGATACTGTTTATAATTATAAGGAAAACTCCATTTATTCCTTTGTTCTCTAGTATTCTTTTATAGAATTGAGTGCTATATTTTGGCAAAGACTTTTTCAATATCTATTGTGATACCTTATGATTTCTGTTAATTTTGTGATCGATATGGTCAATTATGTTGATTTTTTTCCAGATATTCAACCATCTCTATATACTTGGCATAAATTCTACCTCTCATTGTATATTACACTTGTGATAACTTGCTATAATCTCTTTACTAAAATTTTGCATCAGTATTCATTAAGTGGGTATGTCTATAATTTTCTTGGTCAGGTTTGGTTCTTCCCAATTTAGATATCATGATCATGGTGGTGTCATAAACAAAATTTGAAAGAACCTGTTCTTTACCTATTTTCAAATATTTTATTTACCTTTTCAATTAGGTTATATAGAATTATATACAGAATTTATATAGAACAATTTCAATTCTAATTTAAATATTTAGAAGAATTTACATGTAAGTCCATATAACCCCGAATATGTTTTCTTAGGGAGTTCATTGACTGTTTTTTTCAATTTTGTTTTTTTTTCTGAAATAGGATGATTTCAGTTTTTTATTTCCTCTTCTATGAATCTGGGCAATTGATAATTTTGTATATATATTCATCCATTTTACTTACATTGTCATATTGTTGGAATACAGTGGGGCAAACTAGCTCTGAAATATTACTTTAATTTTCTCCTCATTGGTGGTGAGTTCATCCTTTACATTTTTAATACTGATAATTTGGTATTCTTTCTATTTTTTCAAATAAGATAAATCAAAGGTTTTATTACTTTTTGATTTTTTCAATAGAAACAACTTGATTTTATTTATAAGTTCAATTGTGTTTTTCAATTTAATTAATTTTCATTTATTTTCAGAATTTCTAATTTGGTATTTAATTGGAGGTTTTTAATTTATGTTTCTAGCTTTTTTATTTCATGCCATATTCATTGAACTCTACTGTCTTCATTTTATTCATGTAAGCATTTAGAGAAATAAAATTTCCCCTAATGACTACTTTGGCTGAATCACACAAGTTTTCCCATATATTTCACCATTGTTGTTGCCTTGGATGAAATTTCTGAATTTTCCTATGATTTATTGCTTGATCCATGCATTCTTTTAAATTTGGTTATTTAGTTTACTATTATTTTTGTTAATTTTTCCATGGTTTTTGATTACATGTAAATTTTATTGCATTGTGTTCTGAAAAAGATGCTTTTAAAAGTTCAACTTTTCTGAATTTAATTGTGAGGTTTTTATTAATGGTCAATTTTTGTAAAAGTGCTATGTACCACTGAGTAGAGTGTTATTCTTTTCTATCTCCATTCAGTTTTCTCCAGAGGTCTATCATGTCCAAATTTTCAAAAATTTATTCACCTTTTGATCTTATTCTTGTTTATTTTGTGATTAGATTTATCTAATTCTGAGTGATGGAAGTTGAGATCTCCCACTATTATAGTTTTGTTGTCTATGTCTTCCTGTAACACATTCAACTTCTCTTCTATGAACTGCTGGAAAAACTGGAAAAGAATATGACAGAAACTACTCTTTTCCAATTTTCTCAGCAGTTCTTAGACAGAAATTAGGTATAGGCAATATGTCACACCTTATACCAAGATATGGTTGGATTGGGAACAGGATTTAGAGGAAAAATTTCAATTAGGAGGGGTGGCTAGGTGGCGCTGTGGATAGAGCACTGGCCCTGGAATCTGGACTACCTCAGTTCAAATCTGGCCTCAGACATTTAATAATGACCTAGCTCTGTGGCCTTGGGTAAGCCACTTAACACTCAGACACTTAATAATTACCTAGCTGTGTGGCCTTGGGTAAGCCACTTAACCCCATTTGCCATAAAAAAAACTACAAAAAAAAATCAATTAGGAGAACAAGAAAGATTTTATCTGTCATATTTATGCAAAAGGGGAGTAGTTTATGACCAAAGAAAAATTTAGAGAACATTAAAAAGTGTAAAGTGGATAATTTTGATTGCATTAAATTGAAATATTTTTTTTTGTAGAAATAAAGCCCATGCAACCAAGATTAAATGGAAGGCAGTAAGTTTGAAGACAATTTTTCAACTTGTGTTTCTGACAAAAGTCTCATTTCTAAAATATGTAAGGTACTGAGTCAAATTTATAAGAATACAAGTCATTCCCCAACTGATAGTCAAAGGATATGAAAAGACAATTCTGAGATGAAGAAATTAAAGCTATCTATACTAATATGAAAAATATTCTAAATCATTATTAATTAAGAAAATACAAATTAAAAGAACTCTGAGATATGACCTGATATCTATCAGATTGTCCAAAATGACAATGTCCAAAAAGACAATGATCACTTGGAGGGGATCAGAGAAACCTGGGACTCTAATGCCTTGTTGGTGGACTTGTGAACTGATCCAACATTCTTGTAAAACAATTTAGAATTAGGCTCCAAAGACCAATAAAGTCGTGCATACCCTTTGATTCAGCAAATTCATATCATTACAACATGTCTGTATAAAAATGAGATCACAAAAATCTTTTAAAAACTTACATGTATAAAAATATTTATAATATTTATAACTATATTCACAGGTAAAGAATTGAAAATTGAGAGGATGAACATCCATAGGATAATGATTGAACAAATTGTGGTATATGAATGTTATGGTGTATTATTATTCTAGAATAAATCATGAAGGATGAGATTTCAGAATGACCTGGAAAAACTTGATGAACTAATGAATGAATTGAGGAGAACCAGAAGAACATTATATACATTAATAACAACTTTGAGTGATGATCAACTATGATGGACTTGTTCATTTCAGAAGCACAATAATCAAAGACAATTCCAAAAGACTTGTGATAGAAAATATGATCCAATATCAATAGAAGAACCTGATGAAATGCACACCAAAGCTTACTGCCTTCAATTTTTAAAAGGTGTCTTAAGCATCATGTTTTTTTTCTCTATATATTTTTTACTTCTGTTTTGATTTGATTCTTCTTTCAAAAATGATTAATATGGATTTATGTTTATCATGGTTATGCTTTTATAAGTTTATTAGTTTGCTTTCTGTGAGGGGAAGGGGAAAGGGAATTGAAGGAGGGAGAAAAATGGAAAACTCAAAATCTTGCAAAAAAATAATTGTTGAAAACTATTGTTGCATATAGTCCAACTAAAATACTATTTCCAAAAAATTTCTAATCATTTCATTGCCTATGGTACTATTTACATGGATGTTGTTTCCTTCCTTATTTCTTTTAATTAGATCTAATTTAACTTTTGCTTTATCTGAGATCAGGATTGCTGCCCCTGCTTTTTATTTTTCTTCAGCTGAAGCATAATATATTACCCTTTGTGTTTCCTTCTGCTTCAAATGTATTTCTTATAAGCAACATATTGTATGACTGATGTTTTATAATATAATTTTAGATCTGGTATGGTTAGGCTGCTTTCCTTTCCATTTTTTCAATGATTCCTTTGATTTTCTTGACCTTTTGCTCCTCCAAATGAATTTAGTTAGTCTTTTCCTAGTGCACTAAAGTAATTTTATGGAAGTTTGATTAGTATGGAACTAAATAATACTTTTGGAAGAATTGTCATTTTTATTATCTTAGCTTGGTCTTCCCATGAACAATTGACATTTGCCCAAATATTTAGCTCTGATTTTATCTGTGTGAAAAATGTTATATAATTGTTTCCATGAAGATCCCGAGTCTGCTTTGGCAGGTAGACTCCAAAGTATATCATGTCTTAAGTTATTTTAAATGGGATTTCTCTTTCTATCTCTTGTTTCTGCATCTTCATAGTAATATATAGAAATGCTGATGATTTATGGGAATTCATTTTATATCCTGAAACTTTGCTAAAGTTGCTAATTGTTTACAGTAGTATTCTAGATGATTTTCTATGGTTTTCTAGGTATACCATCAAATCATCTGCAAAGAGTAAGAGTTTTGTTTCTTCACTACTGATGCTAATTCCTTCAATTTCTTTTTCATCCCTTATTGCTAATGTTCCTAATACAATATTAAAAAATAGTGGTGACAATGGGCATACTTTTTTTCATCTAAGATCTTATTGGAAATGCTTCTAGTTTGTGCCCATTGCATATATTGTTTGTTGATAGTTTTATATAGATATGGCTTATCATTTTAAGGCATAGTCTACTTATTCCTATGTTCTCCAGTGATTTTTAATAGGAATTGGTGCTGTATTTTATCAAAAGTTTTTTCAGCATCTATTGAGATAATCATAGGATTTCCATGGGGTTTGTTATTGATATAGTCAATTATGATGATAATTTCTTAATATTGAACCAACTCAGCATTCCTGGTATAAATCCTAGTGATAACTTACTGTAAGTACTTTGCTAATAATTTATGTAAAGTTTTTACTTCCATATTCATTAGAATAAATCATGAAGGATAAGATTTCAGAATGACCTGGAAAAACTTGATGAACTAATGAATGAATTGAGCAGAACCAGAAGAACATTATATATATTAATAACAACTTTGAGTGATGATCAACTATGATGGACTTGTTCATTTCAGAAGCACAATAATCAAAGACAATTCCAAAAGACTTGTGATGGAAAATATCATCCATATCAATAGAAGAACCTGATGAAATGCACACCAAAGCTTACTGCCTTCAATTTTTAAAAGGTGTCTTAAGCATCATGTTTTTTTTCCTCTATATATTTTTTACTTCTGTTTTGATTTGATTCTTCTTTCAAAAATGATTAATATGGATTTATGTTTGGTCTATAATTGGTCTATAATTTTCTTTCTCTGTTTTGGCTTTTCCTGGCTTTGAATAACAGTATATTTGTGTCATAGAAAGAATTTGGCAAATGTCCTTCATGTATTTTTTAAAATAATTTATATAGAATTAGACCTAATTCTTCTTTGAATGTTTGCTATAATTCACTTTTGAATCTGGCACTGGAGATTTTTTTTCCTAGGGAATTCATTGATGACATTCAAATTCATTTCCTGAGATAGGGTTATTTATGTGCATAGCTTCCTCTTCTTTATCCTAGGGAATTTATATTTTTGCCAATATTCATCCATTTAACTTAGATTATCAAACTGATTAGCAAACAGTTAAGCAAAATAGTTTCAAATTATTATTTTAATTGTGTCCTCATTGATGGTGAATTCATCTTTTTCATTTTTGAGATTAGTAATTTAGTTTTCATTTATCTTTTTTTAACTCAAATTGGCCAAAGGTTTATCTATTTCATTGTTTTTATTTTCATAAAATCAGCTTGGTTTTATTAGTTCAATAGTTTTCTTTCTTTTGGTTTTATTAATTTCACCTTTAATTTTCATAATTTATAATTTGATATTTAATTGGGGATTTGTGATTTTTTCTTTAATATTTTTAGTTGCATTCTCAGTTCATTGATTTTCTCTTTTTTTCTGTTTTATTCATGTAAGCGTTTAGAGATTGTAATATTTCATCTGCTTTGGCTAACTGCTTTGCCTGTATCTCATAATTATGGTATGTTTTTTCCTTATTGTCATTGTCTTAGATGAAATCATTAATTCTTTAGATGATTTGTTGTTTGATCCATTCATTCTTTAAAATTAGATTATTTAATTTTAGGTCTATCCATGGCCCTTTATTACATGTGATATTTATTGCATCATGAATAGTGTGCATTCAATATCTCTTCCCTCCTGCATTTGATTATGATGTTTCCCTTTTCATTCAAGAATATACCAAAATGATTATTTAAAAATTTTAAATGACTTCCCATCCTCAATATGAACATTTTCTTTGAGATAGTAAAACAACAACAATATCAACTATTTGGATCTTTTGTTTTTAACAGTTTCCATCAGGTTTTTGGACACTGCAGTCTCCTCAATATGTTTCAAAACTGGGACAACCAGATGGAGCAGTGGATAGAGCATTGACCTTGGAGTCAAATTCAACCTCAGATACTTGACATTTAACTAGATGGAATATTAACAATAATCCATTGATGTCAATTATGCTCTGTATTTGTGTATGCATATGTGTTGTTGTATGTGTTTGTGTGTGGGTGTGTGTTGGAGTATTTGGGGGTTTTTTTGCAAGGCAATGGGTTAAGTGACTTGCCCAAGGTCACACAGCCTAGGTAATTATTAAATGTCTGAGGTCAGATTTGAACTCTGATCCTCCTGACTCCAGGGTCAGTGCTCTATCCACTGCGCCACCTAATTGCCCCTATCCTCGGAGTATTTAAATGGATCCCAGGAAGAACTGGCAGGCTGTATTCCTCCAAATACTGTGGTACATATTCTCTGAGATAATACCATTAATTTTTAAATAAAGATAATGGTTGATGAATTCTAAGCATTTAGCTTTTTTTTTTTTTGCAAAGCAATGGGGTTAAGTGGTTTGCCCAAGGCCACACAGCTAGGTAATTATTAAGTGTCTGAGGTCAGATTTGAACTCAGGTACTCCTGACTCCAGGGCCAGTGCTCTATCTACTGCGCAACCTAGCCACCCCACATTTAGCTTTTAAATTTAAATTTAAATAATAAACATATTATCTTGATCACTATATTAGGTGGAAAGCGATGTTACTATCTCTGTTTTAAAAATGAAGGATTTGAGGCTGAGAATTTAAGTTACATACCTAGGACAATACAGCTAGAAATTATCTAAAATTGAGTTTCAGCAAGGTGTTTCAGAATCCAGGTCCAATGATGCTTCAATGAAAATGGAAGGAACCTGCATTAAGGTCCATAATAATAATAACAAATATATCAATTAATTTTATATTTTAAAAATTATTTCCTTATGAAAATCTTTATAGCATAATTGGTGTCCATAGTGCTCTCATTTTACTGATGGAAAAAGTGATGACTGTAGAAGAAAAGTGACTTTCCCAAGATCTGAGAGATAGCAGATTTATCTTTGGGACCTTGGAGAGTAAACTTCAAATTTAGCACTCTTTCCACTCTGCTTTCTTGACAATTACATGTATGGCAATATGCCTTTTTTTTTTGATTGTTTAGTGGTCAGGTCTCAAATAATCTGAACATATATTCATTCTTAATTTTGAAACTACCCAAATATCTAAGACTTGGAAAACAGATCAAATTAAATTCATTTTCACTTTGTTCTCTATTCTTATGCATTCCAAGTTAGAAAAAGTGATCATTTAACTTGGGGAATTGAGTTTCATTTAGGGACATTCATTGGCTAGTTTTGTAATGTTGAGAGCAGTACTTAGAAATCATTCATAATGTCATAAAATGAATTGAAAAACATTTACTGAATAAAGTATAAGTCAAGACAAGAAGAAAACAAACATTTCTTGGCAGATAAACATTCCTTTAACAGAATAATAAATTGTGAAGGGAAAATTGTATCTCTTTCCCCTTCTCTACAATCACTCTGGCATGACTTTCAATAGGACTTACCTCACTAGTCACTGTCACCAATTTTGGTTAATTTATGAAGTTACATGGTCTAATTAATCATGCCAATCATTCTTAACTTAGATCTATAAAAATAACAATGTAAAAATACAATTTGATGAAAGAATTGAATTTAAAATGAATCCAGCTGAATGCTGAATTAATTTTAGGTGTAAACTGTACAGAACAGACTGACTTTTTTATTTTTGCAAGGCAAGGGGATTAATTTGCTTGCCTAAGGCCACATAGCTAAGTAATTATTAAATGTCTGAGGCTGAATTTGAAGTCAGGTACTCCTGACTCCAAGGCTGGTGCTCTATGCACTGCGCCACCTAGCTGCCCCCCCCAACTGACTTTTTAAAAGTCATTTTAAAAGCAAAAAAATATTCCGTTTTTTAAAATATAGAACATAGTGGGTCCTAATCTCTCCTTTGTAATAAATTGAAGAGCTAAAGAATGTTATAAGCTTTTGAGATTAGGAGAGGCCATTTAACCCATTGGCTTGGGAACCTTTCAATGAGTAGATGGACTTTGGCACGTATTTTTTTAATCCAGAAAGTAGAGAAGTGGAAAGATTCTAGATCATTTTTCTTCCATATAGGAAATTATATGCAGTCTTTCTTTCTCTGAAAGCTCATAAATATGTGTTCATTATTTCAGATGTTTTATTATATTCATTTTTCATAAAATTTTATGCATCTAGGAGGTGCAGTGTCAAGCATGAAGTCCAGAAGACTCATCTTCATGAATTCATATATGGTCGCATATATCTACTAACTTTGTGAACCAGGGAGATTACTTAGGCCTATTTTCTTCATCTATAAAATGAATTTCAGAAAGAAATTGCAAATCATTTATGTACCATGCCAAGAAATTCCAAAAGTGGCTCAAAGAAAGTTGAATATATCAGAACAAGAACAAAATTATTCAACCCTGTTGTTACTTATCTAATTTTGCAGAATTTTCCTTTTTACTATTATTGCAGGGAATACCCACATTTAGTTAGATAATGGTTTCTTTTCCCCAAGTTGCTTCTTTAGGTGTTTTCTAGTGAAATCATCTCCTAGTTAATCGGCATCTCTCAAATTCTCAGTGTAGCTGTATTTCTGAAAGCAGTGACTTTTTTCCTTTTCTTTTTTCTTGTTGATATGGCAGGACCCATATGGTGAAGTGGCATAGAGAATTGGAAAATTGGAAAAGTAGGCAAAGGTGCTCAGAAGACCACATTTCTAAAGGATATTGATGTCTTCCTTTTATATTTAAAAAAAGAAAACAAATCAATGAGTCCTTCAGCGTGACCAGTCCCTCTGCCATTTTTGATGAGGTCTTCTCTTACTCCTCAATAGGCAATCTTCAAAAGTTATTCAATTCTATACCAATGAAACTACCAAAAATGTTATAGAGCTAAAGAAATAATGTCAAAATTCATCTAGAAGAACATAAGATCAAGAAAATTAAGAGAATTAATGAAAAAATGCAAAGGGTGGTAGCCTAGACATAGCAGTTCTAAAGCTCTATTATAAAGTACATAGCATCAAAGCTATTTGACACTGGCTAACAAATACAGTGGTGGATCAGTGGAATAGATTAAATTTACAAAACAGAAAAGTAAATGATTACATCAATCTACTGTTCAACAGACCCAAAGACTGCAGTTTCTTGGATAAGAATTCACTATTTGAAAAACAAAACTGCTAGGGAAATTGGATAATAGTATGGAAGCTAAGGCATAGACCAACAGCTCAAACTCTCTACCAAGATAACATCAAAATGAGTTCGTGATTTAGACATAAAAGATGAAATTAAAAATCAATAAGGAGAGCAAAGAAAGGTTTACTTGACAAGTCTATGGAGAAGAAAAAAAATGTATGATCAAAAAGAGAGAACGTTATGAAATACAAAATAAATAATTTTGATTGTATTAAACTAAAAATGATTTGGCACCAACAAAACCAATACAACTAAGATTAGAAGGAAAGTAGAAAGCTGGGAAACATTTTTTCAGTGTGTGCTTCCAATAAAGGTCTCGTTACTAAATATATAAGGAACCAAGTCAATTATGAAACTAAATCATTTCCCAATTGATAAATACTCAAATGACATGGACAGATAGTTTTTTGATGAAGGAATTAACATTGTCTATTAATATAAAATGCAAATTATAAGAGCCTTGAGTTAATATAAATGATTAATTATGGAGGGGATATGGGAAAACTAGAGCACTAATGCAGTATTCATGGAGTTGTGAACTGATTCAATCATTCTGGAAATCAGTTTATAATTATATCCAAGGAACTATCAAACTTTGATTTAGCAATACTGCTACTAGGTCTGTATCCTAAAGAGCTCATTAAAAAGGGGGGGGAAGTATACATGTACAAAAAATATTTACAGCAACTCTTTTTGACCTGGCAAAGAACAGGAAATTGAGGGAATGTCCATCAATTGGTGAATGGTTGAACAAGCTGTGGTATATGAATTGGAAGGTATACTATTGTTTTGTAAGAAATCATGAGCAGCATGTTTTTTCTTTTCTATATCATGGTTTACTTTCTTTTCCCTTAGTTCTAATTCCTCACACAAAAAATAATTAATCTGCAAACATGTTAAACACAAATGTATATGTACATTGTTCATCAGATTGTTTGCATTTGCTATTGAGGAGATAGGAGTGGAAAGGGAGGATGGAAGGAAATTATATAACATAAATATTATATGAATGTGGATGAATGTTGAAAAACTTTCATAGCATGTAATTGGAAAAATAAATTATCAGTAGGGAATGAATAGAAATCATGAATAGGCAAACTTCAGAAAAAAAATCTGAAAAGAATTATATGAACCAATCCTAAATGAAAGGAACAAAACCATTAGAGTAATATACACATTAACAGTTTATAAGTGATCATCAATTATAATAGATTTGAGTCTTCTCAGCAATGCAATGATTCAAGACAAGTCCAGAAGACTTATGATGGAAAATGTGATTCAAATCCAGAGAAAGAATTGTGGAGTATGAATATAAATTGAAATATGCTATTTTCACTTTTTAAAATGAGTTTTTTTTCTTTCGAACGGTTTTCCCTTTCGTTCTTACTCTTCTTTCCCAACATGACTAATATAGAAATATATTTACATAATTGACCCAGTAGAATCTATATCTGATAGCTTGTTGTTTTTTAAAAATAGGTAATGAAAAGGAGGGAAGAAGAAAAATTTGGAACCAAAAATCTTACAAAAATGTTTATTCAAAATTATCTTTATACATAATTGGAAAAAATATAGTATTGTTGGGTTAAAAAAGAAAAAAATAGGCAATCTTCAAGAACTACTGGGGGAAATTCATCTTTTATTTAAAAACCTTCTGGCTACAATCTTTTCCAGATTTACCTATATATGACCAGATTAAAATAAAAATTGCATCTATTATAGGACCTGTTTTTTTTCTAAAAAGATACTAGATATGGAAAATACTTTAGTAACCATTTGACGTCTTCTGTCTTTGTAGCATGGAAAGATTTCCCAAACTTTATGATTTGCTAGCAAACCTTCTGAATGTAGTTCCCATAGCATAATGAGAGAGGTAGACCTAAAAGAGATGTTTAGTCATCTAGTTAAAAAAAAGTCACAAAACCAAATAAAACACCTAACATTTAGAACAATCAATGGTTTTTATCAGATCATATAAAATTGATAGGCGAAAGGGGAAGGATGAGATATACTTTAAAAATATTGATAATATCATAGCCTTCAGTTAATGTGGACTGTTTATGCAAAATTCCAAATGGAAGAATCTTTAAACTTGACTTGGTCTAGTCTGTTTAAGATGTAAAAGAATTCCTTGATGTTATCAATATTTTAAGATATTAAGATAATATTTTAAGAGAATATTGAAAGCAGTTCTTTTTCTATGCAAACATTTTCTTGGGGTATTTGGGAGTTAGTACAATATATTTTTTATTTTTAATATTTTATTTATTTTGATTTTTACAAATTTTCCCCCAATCTTACTTCTCTCCCCCACTGCCCTCAGAAAGCAACTTGTCAGTCTTTACATTGTTTCCATGGTGTACATTGATCCAAATTGAATGTGATGAGAGAGAAATCATATCCTTAAGAAGCAACCATAAAATATAAGATAGCAAGATTAGACAATAAGATATCAGTTTTTTTTCTAAATTTAAGGTAATAGCCCTTGGTTTTTGTTTAAACTTCACAGTTCTTTCTCTGGATACAGATGGTACTCTCTATCACAGACAGCCCTGGATTGTCCCTGATTGTTGCACTGATGGAATGAGCAAATCCATCAAGGTTGATCACCACTCCCATGTTGCTGTTAGGGTAGTACAATATATTTAAAGAATAATGCATAAATTATTTGTTGTATTTTCACTTGGGAAAAAGAAGTGGGCATTTTTGAAACTGCTGCAATGAAAGCGAGGAAAGTTTATGCATGTTTTCAATACCATGCTTGATGCTTGATAAGAACAATAAATATGAAAGCACAGCTATAAAATGAATGAATATTTATTTGAGACAAGGAAGAATTGAATACTTTAATTTTCATTTTTTAAAGAAATGCAAACTCTGCAGGTAGTCAGCAAAAAACACTCTACACTGACATTTTCCCACTACTTTCATATTTATAATCTTTTAGTGTTGGATAGCATTCTGTTTCTACAAGTAGCTTTACTGGATGCATATAAAATATAACCTTTGTATATTCATTTGATAATTCTGAGCTATTCTCAGCGGAATATATTCTTAGCCATTATTTTTTTTTCTAAATAAATATCTTAAATAAAGGTAGATGGTCCAATCATGACTATGGCAGCAAAAGTACTGTGAATAAGCTCACTGACCTTAGAGATGACACATAAACACAGAGTCAATATGGACAATGGCTTGACAACAAGTCTTAGAGTCCAGCTATGTACTGGGGATTTGATTTGTATGTAAATTGGATTTGAGTGAAAAAGAGTTGCAGGAAGTTATCGGCCTCACTTTCTCTTTCAGAATGATTATAGACAACTGGCAGGATAGAATCAAGACAAATGGCGATGAGTCAAAATACAGTGGATAATCAGTTATCTTTGACGTCTAACTATTCTCTCAGTGCTCCACTATGCCTGCTTCATCTCCTTTCATGGGCATTGGAACAAATTTTTATCATCTGCTCATTCCACTAGAGGAATTCTTTACATATTTGAGGTAGACACCTTCTTAACTGACCAATCAGTTTGAAAACCCTTCTGTTACCCTCAATTTGATTTAGCCCATCTGCTAACATTATTTAGCATATTGTGACTAGTGTGCATGCTACAAAGGTCTTGGTACCTCAGGTAAGAGCTTGGAGCATCAGGTGGACACCAAAGATGGAAATCTGGTCAGGCCGGGCTCTTCCCTCTGTGGAACCTCAGGGACAATTCACACAGGTGATCAGGGGGCAAGTCCAATTTATTTCTGCTTCTGTAAGCTTATATACTACTATATTCTATATGCGGAAGCAGGGTATGGGAGGATTTCCTGAGGCCTATATCAGATTGGCCTGAGCCTCTTGCATCGTCTTAGTCCACTGTCTCTATGCCGAAAGTTGTCAAGTGAGGGATGGGTGAAATAAGGAAGTAGATGGGTAGATATGGGGGGGTAGATATGGGGGCGCCTCCCAGTTTCCTTGTGGCCAAGGATTTGAGGTGACCCAGGTTTGCCTTAGCCTGTATCCCAGAGTTTGCTCTACGGGACTTCATCTCATGTCCTGCAAGGCCAGTAGGTATGCTGTAGGGCGGCCTCCTACAGAAATCAGTCCTCAAAAGGGATTGGCAGCCCTCATAGTAGTCTTCCCCAATAATACACTACATTCCATACGTAGTTAAGTAGTTGGAAAATGAAGGAAAAAATTAATAAACAAGTAATGTTCAGCTTTATCATGAAAATAATTTGACATCATAGGCCCCCTGAAAGTGTCTTAAAGACCCTCAATTATCTGTGTACTATGCTTTAAAAACCACAGATTTAGAAAGAAATAATCTTATTGTCTTGGAGGTTACCTGAGGCACTAATTAACTAAATAGTTCAGCAATAACCCCATATGGTCTAAAATCTTGAACCACAGTCTTCCAGATTTTGCAAAATAAAATAATACATTTCTATAAGAAAAATGATTTCATTGATATGGGGAACTTTCTCTGAATGACAAATTCTTTGCAATTTGTATTTTGATAATCTTTAAATGTTGCCTAGACCAATACATTCTGGTGTCTCAGTTCTTTTACAAAGTTCTTTAAGATTTTCACAGTAATCTTGTATAACAAAATGCCACTATTCTTATTATTGATTCCCATTTTACAGTTGAAGAAGCAGACAGAGACTGACTTGCCCTAAGTCATGTGTCTAGTTAATATCTGAAGCAGAATTTGAACCCTGACTCTAGGTCTAGTTCATCATACCACAATTCTGCAATTATAACTATTAACCTCAACAATTTGAAAGGCATTCTGTTGTAATGAATGGAAAATGAGACTCAGAGTTAAGAAAATCTGGTTGCAAACATGACAAACCCTGATTTGTTACTCTGATGAAATCACTTAATCTTCCAGTGCTTTTAAACAATTTGCTAAGACTGTCTTTAAAAACAGTTTCTTCACATGGAATGCCCTACACCAGTGACAAATAGTTTTATCTCAAATAAAACAACAAATTCATCAATCTACCAATCTACCAAGAATCTTCCTCAGATATATTTCTCAGAATGCTCCTTCCATTCTTTTCTTGGGCTTGTTTTTTAAACTCCTTGGAATTACCCAAATTAATGATCTTGTTCATTTGGTCCCAAATGATTAAAAGAGTCCGACTCAACAGTCTGATTTGGAACTGCATCATTAGATGAATGCTGTCGACACTTAATTTCGGTGTCCACTTCTACTTTATAATACATTTTGAGAAACTGCTAGATTCAGCATCTTTATTTTCTCTAGAGACATCTGCCTTTCCTGCTTATAAGGTAGCCTGTTCCATGACTAATTCATTCCTGATGAGGAAACTATTATTGAATGTTAAATCCTAAATTTACTTTTTGTTTCTTTTTTCAATAGAAAACTGCATAATTTTGGTGGATTATATGATTTAAGGAGATAAACTGATTCTGATACCTACAAGCACAAATCTGCCAAGTGAATATCTAAGGCATTCAATTAAGGGTAGAATTGGTCATATAACCTACTGTCCTAAATCTAACAATAACAAATTTATTTCTGCATGTAAATATTTAGATAAGTACTTCATTCCATTTCAAATGATTAAGGTAAAAGCAAAATCTATATAAAATTATGTCCTAGGTTTCCTCATGAATGGACAATATAGTTATCAATCAATTTGATTTCAGGACCACCAGGATTCTTTCTCCATACCACTAAAAATGTAAACAGCTTCATATAAGGCCATAGAAGAAATATAATGCAGCTTATCAATATTTGTTGTGTGTATCTCCATTTACTTTGAGGCACCTGCATGTTTGTCACTTCAGATATTATAGTGTTCTCCATTTTGTATGTATGTAATAGTATCACATGAGAAACTGCCACCAAAAGACATTAATAAGGCCTGTTCTTTTCTCTCTCACTTTCAGTTTTTGGAGATTAGTCTCCAAACATCCTCATGATTGATTTTTAATGGACAACTCCGATGATATGATATCTAGAGATTCAGATAAATAAGAAACCAGAAGAAATTCTTGCTTTTCTTTTTCTGAACTTAGATCATTTTTCTAATTATGCCAAATGAATTAGCCCTGAGTGACCTCAGGTTTATAATAAAGTTCAAAATGAAGAATTACGAACTACAAGTAATGCTAATTAATAGCAGCACCAAGAATCATCAAAGATTATAGAATCAAGAATACTTGTTGTAAATCAGACTCTTGTAGTACATGAATATAATGGGAATTTGATGTAAAAATTATTGAATATAATAAATACTTATACCTATATAGAAAAACTAAATGTTGATTGAACAAAGTAAAGCAAGCAGAACCAGGAAAACTATATATAAAACAAATACAGCAATATAAATAAAAACAGTAGCAGCAAATCAAAGTTGCTTGACACCAAAGAATAGGTATAAGAAGACTCCTCCAGCACTTACTTTACATGAATAGGAAATGATGGACATTGGATGCTGTACAAAATGTGAGACATTTTTAATATGTAATTTTTTGTTTTACTTTTTCTTTTTTTTGAATAGTTTAAATATTACTGTTTCTTTTGTACCTAATCTAATCCACTTATCCATTTCTCTAGTTCTTAGTCAGCAAAAGACAATTTTAATGAATGCCAATTTATGATATAGTTTTAGATCTGGTACAACTAAGCCATCCTCCTTTGCATATTTTTTTTAAAGTTTTTTTTGCAAGGCAAATTGGGTTAAGTGGCTTGCCCAAGGCCACACAGCTAGGTAATTATTAAGTGTCTGAGACCGGATTTGAACCCGGGTACTCCTGACTGTAAGGCCTGTGCATAATCCACTACGTCACTTAGCCACCCCTTGCATATTTTTTTCATTAATTAACTTGATATTTTTGATCTTTTGTTGCTCCAGATAGATTTTGTTGCTGATTTTACAACTCTATAAAATAGGATTTTGTTAGTTTTAGTGGTATAATACTGAACAAGTAAATTAATTGGGGTTGAATTGTCTTTTTCATTATATTAGTTTAACCTAACCATCAGCTATTGATATGTTCCAGTTGTTTAAATCTGACTTAATTTGTGTGACAAGTATTTTTAATTGTGTTCATATAGTTTCTGAGTTTGTGTTGAGAGATAAATTATCAAATATATTTATACTCCACTATTATAATTTCCCTGTAAATTGTTTAGTTTCTCCTCAAGAATTTGGATGTGATCCCATTTGGAACATATGTGTGACTATATTTACCTTAAATGGAATTCTCTATGTCCTAATCTTTGAATTTCTTGGTCATACATAGAAATTGTAATGGTTTATATGAGTTTATTTTATTTCCTACTACTTTACTAAAGTTGTTTCAAATAGTTTTATAGTAAATTTTCTAAGTTCTCTAAGTATATCATCATAATGATATTTAAAGAGTGAAAAATCTTGTTTTCTCATTGCCCATTTTAGTTACTTCACTTTATTTTTCTTCTTTTATTCCTAAAGCTATCATTTCTAAGACAATATTGAATATTAGTAGTGATAATGTGCATCCTGGTTTTGCTCCTTAATGGAAATTATGTGTTTATCCACCTTACATATAATGCTTGCTGGTGGGTTTAGATAAATACTTTAGATAGATATCATTTTAAGAAAAAAAAAACTTCATTTATATCTATGTTCTTTAGTGTTTTTAATAGGAATAAAGTTTTTCAGCATCTATTGTGATAATCATATGGTTTTTAAAAATTTTGATATTGAAATGGTTATTTATGTTGATTGATTTTCTAATATTGAGCTATCCCTACATATCTGGTATAAATTCTAGGTCATAATGGATTATTATCCTAATAAATACTTGTAATCACTTTGGATTGCATCAATGTTCGTTAGGGAGATTGATGTAGAATTTTCTTTGTTTTGCCTCTTTCTGGTTTAGATATCAGCATTATATTGATATTATAAAAGAAATTTGACTGAATCATTTTTAAAATATTTTGTATAGAATTAGAATTAATTATTCTTTAAATATTAGGTAGAATCACTTGTAAATCTATCTGGTCCTGGAAATTTTTTCTTAGGAGTATATTGATAGTTTTTTCAATTTTTTTTTAAAGTTAGGATTATGTAAGCCTTTTATTTCCTCTTCTGTTCTTCTGGGTACTTTTATTTTTATTAATATTTATTCATTTCATTGAGATTATCAAATTTAATGGTATACATTTGGGCAAAATAACTCTGAATTATTCATTTAATTTTCCTCTTCATTGATTGAGAGTTCACCCTTTTCCTTTTTGATACTGGTAATTTGTTTTTCTTATTTTTCTTTTTAAATCACAATAACCAGAGGTTTACCTATTAATTTTTTTTCATAAAGCCAACTCTTAGTTTTGTTTGTTCAATAATTTACTTATTTTCTATTTTCTCATTTTCTTCTTTGATTTTCAGAATTATTACTTTGATATTTAATAGAGATTCTTATTATTTATAACTTTTTAGTTGCATGCCCAATTCATTAATATCATCTTTTTCTATTTTATTCATATAAAAATTTAATGGTATAAAATTTCCCTTAAAAACTGCTTTAGCTGCATCCCACAAATTTTGTTTTGATGTCTCATCATTGTCATTGTTTTTGATGAAATTACCCATTGTTTTTATCATTTGCTGTTTGATCTACTCATTTGTAAATTTTGATAATTTAGTTTTAATTGATTTTTAGTTTATCTTGCTATAGTCTGTTATTGCAAGTAATATTTTCTGCATCATGATCTGAAAGGGATGCATTTAATATTTCTGCCTTTCTGCATTTGATTGTGAGATTTTTTTTTTGGTACATTGTCAGTTGTTGTGTAGGTCCTATAAACTACAAAGAGAAAAAAAGGCATATTCCATTCATTTTCCCTAGAGGTCTATTATATCAAAATTTTCTAAATTTCTATTCACCTTTCTACCTTCCTTTTTAATTATTTTGTGGTTAAATTTTTCTAATTCTGAGGAAATGAGATTGAGGTCCCCAATTATTATAGTTTCCTCTAAAAATTTGGATGTTATACCACTTTCAGCATATTTGTTTAATATTGATATCACTTCATCGTGCTTTAGAAATGGTAACTTTTGGAACCATTTAGTTCATTTCATTAGCCCTTTTAATGAGATCAAGTTTTGCTTTTACTTTGTCTGAGATCAGGATTGCTACTCCTGCTTTTTCTGTTTCAACTAAAACAATCTATTCTGCTCCAGTCTTTGACCTTTACCCTCTATCTATCTGTCTGCTTCAAATGTGTTTCTTGTACACTACACATTGTAGGATTTTGCATCTGCTTCCTTTTTATGAGAGAGTTCATTCTATTCACATTTACAGTTATGATTATTTACTCTCTATTTCCCTCAATGCTATCTTTTCCCATTTGTGCTTTCCTCTTTTTTTCCCCCTTAGGCCTATCCAACAAAGTTTTGCCCCTGACTGCTGCCTCCTACTCAACCCTCTTATTCCCATTAATTCTTTTCCTTTCATTCTCCCTTTCCCTTTCCCTTTTCTTTTTTATCTTTTAATTTTCTCTTTATTTTTTGTTCTTTCTTTTATCAGTTCCTTCCCCCCCTCAACTTTCCTGTAGGATAGGATAAAATATTAAACCCAATTGGGAATGCATAGAGAAAATGACCCTCTTTGGGCCAAAATTTTTGAGAGTAGAGTTAAATCTTCCCTTCTTTCTTTCTGCTATAATCGTCTTTGTGCCTCTTCATGTATTATTATCTATCTTCTAATGCTTCATCTTCTAACATAATCATTTTCATGTCTTAAATATTTTAAACCTGTCTCCTATCCACAAACTCTGTCAAGATGTAATCCTTTTATAGGTCCTGATAGAAATACAGCTCTCAAGATTTGATTGATTGATTGATTGATTGTTTTATGTCTCATTATCTCATGGGCACTTAACATCCAATCTCAATTACAATCCCCTCAATTGTCCTGTTATAAATACAAATCTCAAGAAACAAATGTCATCAAATTATAATCAATGAATGCTATATCTTCTCTCCAAGTACTCTCTAAATAAACACTATCTGCATGAGCTAAAGTATCATGTAAATCAAAAGCACTTCATGATCCATTTGTACCCATCCCCACTAAGTATTTTCCTTCCAATTATAACTAAAGTAGCAAGTAATGCA
Organism: Macrotis lagotis; assembly: GCF_037893015.1. NCBI lineage: Eukaryota > Metazoa > Chordata > Mammalia > Peramelemorphia > Peramelidae > Macrotis > Macrotis lagotis. Next base: position 104,636,777 of record NC_133658.1, on the reverse strand, counting down.
AAAATCACTTTATGATCTATTCATGTCTAGACTCTTTATGTACACTCCCTTCCACTGTCCCTATAATTATACCAACCTCATGAACTAAAGTATGATGTATAGCAAAATCAATTCAAGATCCAATTCTACCATACCCATTAATTATACTCACTTATGAACTAAAGTATCAGCTAAAGCATCTTCATTTTCATAATCAGTCTACAACTATAACCTCTCCCTAAGTAAGATTCTTTTAAGTATCATAAGACAAATACAATTCTCAAGAGTTTCTAGCATTGTCTTCCCATATAGGGATGCATATAGTATAATATTGACAAACATTTTTTCTGCTTTTTGTTTATTTTTTTTTACACATATCTTGAGTATTGTCTTTGAAGACAGGACAACCCAGGTGGTGCAGTAGATAAATCACTGGCCTTGGAGTTCTGAGGACTGGAGTTCTAATCCTGCCTCAGATAATTGACACTAACTGTTTGACCTTGGGTAAGTCCATTAACTTTGATTGCATCTCTAGTCATCCTGATTCATATCTGTCCATTTAATTCAGATGACTCTAGAGGAGAAACGGAGACTGGTGCCTGAGCACAGCACATTCTCACTCATATCCAATTCATGTGCTTGTCATAACATCACCTCCCTGATGTCATAGTCTTATTCAAGAACAAAGGACAAACACCATAATGTAAAGACTGAATTTTCTATTCAGTTCTAATCTTCAAATCAGATTATTTGAAAATTATTCTATTTCACTGAAAGTATAACTTTTCCCCTGAAAGTATATGCTAAATTTAACAGGGTTTCTTGATTGAACTTAAGTTCTTTTGCCCTCCAGAATATCACATTCCAGGCCCTCTGATCCTGTAATGTTGCTGCTGATGAGTCCTGCATAATCTTAACTGGGGTTCTTTGGTTTTTAAATTGCTTTTGGGAGGCTGCTAGCAGCATTTTCCCCTTTAGTTGAGAATTCTGAAATTTGTCTGTGATATTCCTTGGAGTTATTATTCTAGGATCTCTTTCTGTGGGTGATTAGTTGCTTTTTTTCGTGGATTATTCTGTCTTCTTCTAGAATAGAAGTTTTACTTGATAATTTCCAGAAATATTTTCTAGGCTATTTTGTTGATTGGGGCTTTCAGGTATATTGATAATTAGTAAATTATCTTTCATGGAACTATATTTCAAGAATGCCATTTTCTCTAAGAATTGCTTTGCATTTTCTTCTATTTTCTGCCTTTTGGTTTTGCTTGATGGATTCTTGGAGTCCCTCACAGTTGTTACTTTCCATTTTTCCAATTCTAATTTTTGAGGTTTCAATTTCTTTAGTTAGCTTTTGTGTTGCCTTTTCCCATTGGTTAATTTTACTTTTAAAGGAGTTTTGCTTTTCCAAATGGTTAATTTTACTTTTTGATGACATATAGTCCTTTCCCACTGAGTTACATTCCTTTTCCATAATTACTTTATTTTAAAAAATGTTGATTTTGCTTTGTTTTCTTTTGGTGTTTTCTCATTGTTAGAGAAGAGGGAGATACTAGAGGAACATAGGTGATATAAAATAGATTCCAGTTAAATTTTATTAAAAATCCAATATCCAAACAAAGCCTGCCATCCACATAAATTCATCATAGGTACCAATAAAAATAGCAGCTTGCTCAGTATGTGAAACTGAATTTTAATTTATTGTTCTCTTGAGTTCAAGCCTCTCTCACTAGACATTGCACTACCTAACTGTTCTTATCTTTTTATCTCTGTCTCTCTCTCTCTGTCTGTCTCTCTCTTTCTCTCTTTCTTTATAGTATCACATAGATGATGTAAAAGGGTAGGAAATGTGTCTATGATTCCTGGACAAAGTAAACTCTCAGAAGAAAAGAATTCTTCTTCCATTGCTGGTCAGCAACTTTTCTTCAGCTTACGGAGTTAGGGAGTTTCCTCACCACTGAGAATTTAATTGACATGCCAAGGGTAACACAGTCATTATGTTCCCAAAGCAGTAATTGAACATTTTACTTCCTGGTTATTCATATGTTGTAGTGACTTCTCATTATAAAAATACCAATCATAAAATGTCAACACATAAATTTATATATGTATTTATATATGCATGTATTAAAATGTCAAAGTATGAGTTGAATTGATTTTAAGTGACAAAATTCTTTATATAATTATTTCATTTAAAATTTTTTTCTACAGGTTATTCATTTATACTTTCAGTCACATTCATAGTGATCTTTTCTTTTATTTGGCTATACATATCCTGAGCAATGGAAGGTGAATTAGCAAAGTGTCCCACAAAATGATTCTATCTTTGGGCAAAAGATATACCAAAGGGAGCCAATTCTTTTATTAAGCTCTCTGAGGAGAATTTTAAGTAATTGTTCCATTTGGTTACATCCTCTTTATGTCTTCTGATTGATTTCATTTATAGAATTCATGCAATATGCTACTAATTGGACTCTCTGCTTACAGTTTCCTTGCAATCTAGCTTCCCCAGAGCCATCATTCACTATTCTTGAAATAATGGTCTGACCATTTCACTCTCCTACTCAAAAATCCTTTAGAGACTTCCTATTCTCTCTAGTATAAAATAGCTTTTCTCATTCTAATATTTTAAATTCCTCTAAAAATGACTCCCACCTACTTTTCCATTCTTACTTCATATTGTTACCCAATACATGTTATACAATACAATCAAAATTGTTGATTTACCAATATCAAGAATCAGCATTCCCAGGAACCACTCTTGCAAAGGCTTCTCTGATACACATCTTTAACTTCATACTCTTTACCACCTCTCTTAATCTCTACTTCTTTTCAAATTACAGACCTGATGCCAGTTTCCACATATTTTTTCCTGATCGCTGTCCTTTCATACTGTTCTTTTTCTCATATTATCTTCACTTTAGTCATTTATAAAGACAAGGTGGTTTGTAAATTGAGTGGATTGATGTCAAGAAAATCTAGGTTCCAATTTTACCTGTGATATTTATTGGCAATGTGACAAGTCACTTAACCTATATAGGTACCTCAGCCAACTCCTTAGGACATACTTTATGAAATCTTCAATATAGGCAGATGGAATTCCCATGAACAGTTTCTTATGAAATAATATATCTGACCTATATTAATCTGTGTTAATATATTGTCCCACTATAGAATTAAAATTCTATGAATGAAGGAAAGAATGAAAATACATTTATTAAATAGTTATTCTGTGTCAGATTCTGTGCTAATCACTGATGAAAGCAAGTCTTTCTTTATGTCTGAGAATTTACATTCTAACACTGTGAGGCATACATGGAGACTAGTGTTTTGATCTGGTAAGTCATAAGAAAATGAAACAATAGGTAATTTGATGGCTAGGCCATTTTAGGATCAAGGTTACTGTTGACTTACTATAGCTCTCAGAGAGAGAAGTTGAACAAGAAAGAAGGGAGGCACATAGCACCAGTGCAGAAAACAGCTAGGGTGAGGAAATAGAGTCCAAGAGAGTGGTAATGTTAATGCTTAAATCTTCACTAGCCTGGTCTGTAGAGGTATAGTTTGGATAGTGTACAACAGCAATCATAGAGCAGAAAATGGTTACAGTGAGGGAAGGGTTTTAATTTTATCTTTGTATCCCTATGACCTTATATAAAGCAGGTCCTTAATATTGGTTAAATTGAATTGAATGTCAAAAGTGAGGTGACTTATCTCCCTCAGTATTACAGCAATTTATCACTGAAAAAGAATCCTCAATTAAAGTCACAAAAGTTAAATATATGTTTAAACACAATTCAAAATGTTTTTTTTTTATTATCACTTTTCTACTCCTTTATTAATGACACCACAAGAACAGGGAGGGGCCGTACAGAACAAAGATCATTTTCCATTTTTCATTGTTTCAAAGATTTGGCATGGTTGAAAGTTTAATTTCTTAGTGGCAAATTTGCCAGTGCTGAGATTCTCCATACTTAGAAACTCTGGTCCTCAGATAGCAGGTGGGAATTGTCTGAAAAATTGTACCAGAAGTCTTTGCAGGCCATTACTACTTGAATTCCCCCTGTTCTGGTCTTTGAGTTGCCCTAATGAACAAATGAGAAATCCAAAAAACGCTTTTGTGAAGTTGGTAATATGAATTCATTCATTACATTCTTTTTTCCCCCTCAAAAGGAAGATATAAGTTTAACATGAAAGACCAGGCATCTGTAATAGGAATGGTAAAATATGAATCTAAGAGGAGAAACTGATAAAATAAGGGATGATAAATACTAATTTCATTTTCTTTGCGATTTATTTTAGTGTTTTCTTCTTTATGCTCTGTAATGTATGTAATCTACAAAGTTTGTGTGATCTTAGATTCACCAGTAAGGTCTTCTGTCTGCAGAAATATATTTACCGGCTGCTTACTGATACTGAATATCTTCCAATTAAAGACTTTTTTCTCCCTTTACTTAAGCACAGCACCTGGCATAGTGCCCTGCCCCTTGTAGACACTTAATAAATGATAATTGAAGTGAATTTATTCAATTAATGCTCCCATTCCTTTGGCAACAAGCATACAAATACTAGAAAGCGACAGGATGATATAATGGAAAGAACATTGAGTTTGGAGCCAAGAAGGCCTAGTTCAAACTCAGTATGATGAGGCACTTTGACTTTGCTCTTCACCTCAGTTTTGTCATATGTACAAGCGAGGATAGATGATCTCTAAAAAGCATTCCACCTTTAAATACTATTTTATCAAATGTTTATTCCATACTATTCTTCTAAGATGGAACATGTACAAAAAATAGTTTCTGTTTGTCAACCTTTTTTTCTGATCTATACTGACAGATAAAAGACAAGTCACAGCAAAAAGGACTCAGTGGTTGCAATCCAAAGGAATATACACAAGGAAGGAGAAGTGTTTCTTAAAAAAAAAAGGAGCCACCAAGAAATAAACATAATTTCCAGGCCGTGATGGCCTTGATGAAGAAAGTCAACTAGGTGATGCAAGAGATAGAGTGCTGAACTTGTAGTCAGGAAAAGCTGAGTTCAAATCTAACATCAGAAACTTAGTAACAGTGCAATGTTGAGCTAGACAATTAACTTTTCTCAGTCTCAGTTTCTTCATGTGTATAATGATGATAATGATAATCACACATGCTTCCCAAGGTTGTTGTGAGACTAAAATAAGATAATTGTAGTAAAGCATTTTGTTCAAACATTAAATGTGTAAATACTAGCTATCAAACCAAAGGGTCTCTTCTAGTCAAGCAGGTATGATATTATGAATCAATATTGGAGAACCATGACTGTTTTTTTTTTAAATTGTGCAGAATCTTTAGTCAAAAATTAAGAATGTTCAGGGTCAAGAGCAGAGAGAGGAAATTACTTGACATCAGATTGATTTGTAACCTTTAGGAAGGAAGGGAGAAGGAGCTTTCTGATAGAAAAGATCAGGAATGGAAACCCAGGAACCCCAATGCAGATATAACATTTATGTAATATTTGTTACCACTTCGATGTGAACAATGGAACTCTATAGTAATTGATTTCAACTTTTTAAAGTGGGAGGAAAGCAAGGAAGGAAGGTCCGAACTTATAAATTCATTGGTATAGAAATTTGTAGCAACAATAAAGGTATAAATATAGTCTTAGAGTGTGATCTGGAGCACTGAGAAATCCAGTAATTTACTAAGAGTCCCATACTCAGACAGCATCAAAAGTAAAACTTCGAAGTATAGATCTTCTAGCACTTTAACCACCATGCTATGTTGCCTCTCTATAATTTAATAATATAATCATGTAATCCTATAACTGGAAGGAATCTTATAGACCCTTGATTCCAAAAAAGTAACTGGAAGATGATAAAGTAACTTGGGCATAAGCTGTAACTAATTAACAATACACAACTCTTTATAGACTCTACCACATGTACCCATAAGCAGATACCTACTTTTATCTCTTCTTCATATCCCCAGTGCCTACCACAGTTTTTGGCACATAATTTACACTTGAATATTTATTGAGTGAATTGAATTGAATTCTGATATATATTTCTAGACTTTGTACACTCTCTCCTTGCAATAACATTGTACTCTGATTCTTCTTCAAGACTCAGCAGTGCCTGTAGATTTCAGAGGGCAAAACCAAAAGTATACAGGTAATGTGGCAGGTCCTACCAATTTGAAAAGGCATCATGTGTAAACTGGCAACAAATTATATATCTATGCTATAGTCATTGGCTTCAGTAAGTTTATCAAAGTCTTTCTTTAGGAGTAATATTTTTGGACACAGAATCTCATGAGTGTAATCTCCTAAATAGTTGCCATCTGCTCTAACTCATAAAATCATAATTCCTTGAATTTGAAATAGGTTATTATGACCTCTGTCTTTGTCTCTGGCTGTTACTACTATATGCTAATCAATCCTTGACCTCAATATGGCCTCTTATGGCTTCTGGCCTTAGAAATGATAAATTTCTCAATACTCAAAACTTTAATCTATGGATGAAACACAAGTCATGGCCCATCTTCCTTGGTTGGCAATAAATACAGATATAATCTTATTTTAAATATAAATATCATCTAAAAATATTTGAGGATACCAGGTATAATCTCTGCCCAAGTCTTTTCTTCTCTAGCTGAAACATAGAATCATGATATATATTGAGAATGTCATGAACCCATCTGGATTTTTAAGGATTGGTAAGATTTTTAGATTTGCATGAGTGTAGTGGCAACGAAACAATTATTTATACATAGGTTCTAACATGTTACCGTGAAATTAATATAAACTTCTTTACATCTATATATTTTTTTAAAATAAATCTTTATTTATTTTTTTTGCAAGGCAAATGGGGTTAAGTGCCTTGGCCAAGGCCACACAGCTAGGTAATTATTAAGTGTCTGAGACTGGATTTGAACCCAGGTACTCTTGACTCCAAGGCCAGTGGTTTATCCACTGCGCCACCTAGCCGCCCCTATATATATATATATTATTTCCAAATCTAAATATCTTAATGAGTGCATGTCATTAGACAAAAAGTCAGAATGACTTAGATGCAGATTATACTTAGACTCTTATAAAATGGGTGACTCTAATTCATTTTATTTATTTTATTCTTTTTTTCCTCATCTGTAAAATTGGGGATGATAGTAGAATCTGACTTAAAGGGTTCTTGTCAGGTTCAAATGAGATAATCCATGTAGGATATTGAGCAAGATCTAGAGTATCGTATTATTTTAGTTATTATTACAAATGAAAATATTACATAAGAATACTAGGCAAACTTTTAAGGGACAGCAAAGTGGCGCAATGGACAGAGTGTCAGACCTGGAATAACAAAGACATTTGCCTGAGTTCAAATCTGGTCTTAAACATTTACTAGCAGTATGAACTTAAATAAATTACTTAGCTCAGTTTCCTCATTTATAAAACTTAGCTGGCAAAGAAATCACAAACTACTCCAGTATCTCTTCCATAAGGACTCTTTTCAGAAATCATTGGAAGATGAAAACTAATTACCTATACTAAACACTCGCAGTTACTCCAACTCTTATGATTTAAATTTCTCTTTATTGAACCACATAACAACTATTTCCTAAATGTGTTCTTTCCAAATAGAGAGCTGAACACATTTGGTATTAAGATAATGTGATAAAAATAGTTTTGTAATTGCACTTAATTAATCAGAAACCAATTACTCCTCCCCTATTAATGAATATTTTTTCTGTTTTCATCAGTGACCTCTGTTCTTTCTTTGTTTTTTTTAACACAAATATGTCATAGATTAAAAGGTTAATATTGAATTAAAATAAGAAGAATTTATCAAATTACTCATGCATAGGAAGAAATGAGAATGGGGGAGTGGTGACTCATGGAAGCTTGACACATATATTATGCTAGAGAAAAATATTGATGTTAAGCTTTCGCAAACCCCAATGTACACTAATTATTTGTGAGTGTTGTGTGTGTGTGTGTGTGTGTGTGTTAGCAACTCTGCCTACATATGATTTGGAATACATGTAGAGAGTTTGTTGTTAACATTATTCAATTAATCTCTTAGATTAGAAATTTTATAGTCTTTCATCTGTATGTAGGGTTGCATATGGATGGATACAAGCTTGACCCCAGACGATTATGGTAGATCATCAACATCATCATGATTTAAATAATATTAAGTTGTATTAATATAATGCTTTAAGGTTGGCAAAGCATTTTACCTATATTCCTTCTTTTTATGCTTATAACAATCTAATAAGGTAGGTACTATTAAATGAGGAGGAAACTGAGGCAAAGAGAAGTTAAAGGACAAAATTGCACATCAAAGAGTATGAGAGACAGTATTTGAAATCAGTATATTTCCTTGCACCAAACTCAGCACCTGTATTCATTGTATTTCCTAGTTGCCCCAATAATTTTTCAGGTACAATTATAAAAAAATTCTGTTTATATGTTACAAATCTTTCCAGATTACACCTAGTCCATGAGATCTTAAAACAAATCAATTAAGTTATATTAACAAATTTATCATCATTAGACCTCTTCGGAAAGAGCATAGACCATTCTACATATAGCAATACCACTTCATTTTAACATGCCTTTTAGACAAATAAAATATAATTTCTTTTTCTCACCTGCTACTTACTGAAAATAAAAGTGAGAGATAAAAGAAAACAAGTTATTTATAACAAATATGCCTGATAAAATAAATAATAATCCCTGTTAATTGCATTACAATATTTATATGTCTTTTTTTAAAGGTGCTAAATATATCAACTCAGTCAGGAAATATATAGTACTTTTCCTCATTGATCTTCTGGAATCATGAATGATTGCTGTATCAATTATAATTCTGACAAATTTTGAAAATTATTTATCTTCATTTTGTTATTTTTAGTTGAAATTTTATTTTATTTTTTCAATTACATGCTATGGTAGTTTTCCAACTACTGTTATGTATTCCACATTTTTTTACCAGTCTCCCTTCCCTCCCTCCTCTGCCTCTCCACCATCATGGCGATCAATCTGTTAACACTTATTCATGTACATTTGTGTTTAACTTATTTACATATTAATATTTTTGTGCATTAGAACTAAAGGGAAAGAAATAAAATTTGAAATAGGAAAATGCAAAAAAGTTTTTAAAATAGTAAACATAATATACATTCAGATTCCATATATTTTTTTCTCTAGATGTGGACAGTATTATCCATAGCTAATTATTGTCCATGTTATTGTCCATAGCTGGTTGCTGTCCACAATGTTGTCCATTGTCTCTTAGTGTTGTCCTTAATCTCTGAACTGCTGAAAGGAGCTGCATGCATCAGAATTGATTATCTGGCAATGTTGCTGCTAATGTGTACATGTTCTCTTGTTTCAGCTCTCTTGACTCAGCATCAGTTCATGTAATGCTTTCTATTTTTCTTTAATATCTGACAACTCATTATTTCTTTTAGAACAATAGAACCCCATAATATTCCTATACCATAACTTGTTCAACCATCCCGCAAATAATGGGCATCCTGTCAATATACAATTCTTTGCCACTACAAAATAGTTACTAGAAATATTTTTGAACATCTGAGACTTTTCCCAGTTTTTATTATTTCTGGATTATATTATAAATATAAATATGTCTATATATACATATATAGACATCAAGAATATATATTTTGGATGGAGACCTAGTATTGGTATTATTGGGACAAGAGTATAATCAGTATTATTGCTCTTTGGGCATAGTTCCAGATTGTTCTCCAGAATGACTAGATCAGTTCATAACTGATGTGACAGTGCATCAATGTCCCAACTTTCCCACATCCTCTCCAACACTGATCATTTTCATTTTTTTATCATCTTGGCTATTCTGATAGGGTGAGGTAGTACCTTAGAACTGTTTTAATGTGTATTTCTCTAATCAAGAATGATTTGGAGTATTTTTTTCATATGCCTATATATAGCCTTAATTTCTTCATCCAATGAATGTCTATCCATATCGTTTGACCATTTGTGAATTGGAGAATGACTTGAAATCTTAAAAATTTGATTCACTACTCTATATATTTTAGAAATGAGTTTTTTGCAAAAACACCATATTTGAAAATTGTATCCCAGTTTTCTATTTTACTTCTAATCTTGACTACATTGGTTTTATTATTGCAAAACTTTTTGATTTAATATATTCAAAATCATCCATTTTGCATTTTATAATGTTCTCTATGTTTTTTAGGTTATAGATTTCTCCCTTTTCCATAGATCTGACAGAAAGAGTATATCTTGATCTCTTAATTGGTTTGTGGTATTGCCCTTTATGCCTAAATTCTATACTCATTTTGATGTTAATTAAGTATAGGGTATAAGGTGTCAGTTTTACATGAGTTGTTATTGTGTAAATTATTGTGATGATTATAATTTCTTCATCAATTTATGAAAATCATCAGAATAATTTTTGTAACATTGATATTATAGTAGAAACCATTCTTCTAGTACTTCTTGTTTCAGGGTACATACATTTATATAATTATTTTCATGCCTCTTTGAAATTATTGCTTTCTTCTTTCCTTATAGAAAAATAATACATTTATATATCAGGGTTTTAAATATCAGGGAGATAATTTTCTATTTCATTCTAAAGACAATGGGAAATCATCAAGAATTATAAAGAATAAAAATTCATTGGTCAGATCTGTCTCTCAGGAAAATCAACATAACAGCTGTTTGATGAAAAGAAAAGCTAGAAGTACAGAATCTAATATGTGGACAACAATGGTAAAGAACAAGTTCCTCACAATTAGAGCTAATTAGACATAGAACATGCTACTTCAGGAGCCCATACCATGTACCCTTTAAGTCTTCATTACCCTCCTACTACTTACACACACATACATAAGTGTATATGAAAATATAAATACATATACATATAAATATACACACTTACAAGTGATACAAGGACACTCTCAAGGTCTCCCTTAAGAAATTTAGAATTGATTCTGCAGCATTGGAGACACTGACACAGGAATGCCCAGTGTTGTGATCTGTAAACAAGGCAGTATTAAAGTGGCTCAAAGAATCATAAGATGTACAAGTTTAGAGGACCCACCCCAGTTGTTCACAAGGATTATTTATGCTTGACCTATGGTAGAGCATTCTGAGTTCATACTGATCTGTTAGCCACAGTCAGACAAACTAACTTTTCTCTAATATTGTAATGCTATTTTGATCCTCTTTGATAACAAAGAACAAGAACGAACCAGCCAACCAGCCAGACATATATGCATACACATACACTTACATACACACATATGTAATCTATATATGTATATATTCTTTTATATATTAAAATATACATTAATTTATGAATCTATTTTATATACAAATGATTCTATTCTCTCTGTTTATATATGTGTACACATGTATATTTAAATATATGCATATTTAAATGAAGTTGTTCAAAGTTTAGGTGACTATGGCATAGAGGGGTTAGGGGATAAAACTGGACAATATTGGAAACAAAGGAAAAGTTTCAAATCCCCAATAGAGGAGATTTTATTTGATCCTGAAAGTAATGGGAATCCCCAATAAAGGCATTTGCTTCCTTGTGAGTGGTGCTGTAGTTTGGACATAGAAGTTTGGGGATTGGAGGGGGACTAGGAACTGAAAGTGTAGGTTGTTAGGTCAGGGCTGGGGTTAGGAAGGAGAAACAGATATAGCAATTTTTGGACATGTTGAGGAGGTTAGAGTGATCTGAATGACCACAATTAATTGTCACAATGATCTGAACATAGTGGAGTGAATTTCCAAGGAGTAAAGGTGATCAATGAGTGACTGCAGTGGTTTCTTCACTTTATTCAATGAAACAAGACATTTGTGTTAAGTAGACATCATATGCTGAACACACTATGCAAGTGGTTGTCCTTCCCAAATGAATCCAGTTCACCTGCCTAAACTGGCATATTTGTAATGATAATATATTATAAAACAGAATCTCATTCTGAAAACCCATTTATTAGAGTGTAAGAAGACCCTAAGAAAAAAAATGTCTACAATTCACTTTCAAGTGAAAGTAGTTAATAGCTGTTTTAGGAGCCCTTTTGCATTGCTTCAAAAATATTCAACAAGGGCCAAGATGGCAGAGAGAAGACAGGCACAGTTCTAAAATCTCCTGATCTCTTCCCCATCTATCACATGAAACAAACCTCTTAAAAGAAATCCGACCCACAAAACCCAGAAAGAAAAGCCAGGAGAAAGAAAATCTACGTCAGGATTTGTCTCCTGCAGCAGCTTTGGCTGAATCTTGGCCGGTGAGTCTGGGCTCAGAGGGAGGATCAGCCCCGATCAGCCAGATTAACAGCTGAATTGGAACCGGGAGTCTGAGGTCTGGAGAGTGGGACCTGCTGTACCAGCAGTGGGGCCGGATGAAAGGGGCTTGAGTCCGTGGGGAAGCAGAGGCGCTGGTGTTGGTGCTGTCCCCCTGGAGCTCCGGGACCTGGCTGGGGGAAGAGTTCTGGTGCAGGAGAGCTGTGGACACCATCCCTGGGCTCCTGGGGTCTGAGAAACTCTGAGCCCATGCCTCCATTGCACAGGGGCCTCTTCCCAAACAAATGCAAACTACTTCTGCCTCAGGCCCAGGTGTGTGAGCCCAAGAACCAGCCCAGCTGAGGAATGACCTCAGGCCAGGGTAAATCTGGCCATTGATTGAAAGCAAAAGAATTCAATAGTTCCAACTCCTCCCTTCTGGCAAAGGGAGAAGACCTCTCAACCAAGGTCACAGACACTCCAGAGAGGGCAACCAGCACCTCCTACTGGCCAGCCAGAGAAACTGCACTCAGTAAAGCCTTTAGTGATCCCAAGCCCAGGTGAACCAGCCCCCCCACCAACTCAAGGTGTTAGCATAATGAAGAAGGGTCAGCGAAAAGGTGGATCCATAGAAAAATTCCTGGAAGGGAAAGACCCCAACTCAGAGAGACCTGGAACCTCTGAGGAGAATATAATCTGGTCTCCAGCACAGAAAGACTTCCTTGAAGAAATAAGGAAGGAGCTTAAAAATTTGGGAGAGACAATTACTACCTTGCAACAAGAAAACAAAACCTTAGAAAGTACAAGTGGACAAACACAAAAGTTGAATAAATCTCTCAGATCCTCAAATGAGCAAATGCAAAAATAAATTAATTCTCTCAAAACCTCAATTGGTCAAAAGGAAAGCTCTTTCAAAAGTAGAACTGACCAATTGGAAAAGGAGTTGAAAAAGGTTAATGAAGAAAACTCCCCGCCCAAAAAATGGAGTCTACAGAAACTAATGACTCCACGAGACAGCAAGAGTCAGTTAAACAAAATCAAAAAATAGAGAAAATAGAAGCAAATGTGAAATACCGCATCAACAAAACCACTGACCTTGAAAATAGTTCGAGGAGGGGCAACCTGAAAATTATAGGACTTCCTGAAAACATTGAAGAGAAAAAAAGCCTAGAATTAACATTACAGGAGTGATGGAAAACTGCCCTCATATCATGGAATTGGAGGGCAAAGTAGTTATTGAAAGAGTACATCAATCCCCAATAGAAAAAGATCCTAAAATGAAAACACCAAGAAATGTTGTGGCCACACTGCAGAAATATGAGATAAAAGAGAAAATCCTGCAAGCAGCCAGAAACAATTTAAATATCAAGGAGCCACAGTAAGGATCACACAGGACCTGACTGCATCAAATTTAAGGAATCGAAGGGCCTGGAATGAGATATTTTGAAGAGCACAGGAGCTTGGAATGCAGCCAAGCATCTACTTTCCTGCAAAGCTGAGCCTTCTCTTCCAGGGAAAAAGATGGACATTTAATGAAATGGAAGAATTCCAAAAGTTTCTGATGAAAAGACCATAGCTAAACAGAAAATTTGGACATCAGACAGGAGGTTCAAGAGACACATGAAAAGGTAAAAAAAAGGGGGGGCAGTAAAAGAAAAAAAAATGCAATCCAGTAAGTTAGTTGAAACTAGCTATATCCCAGCATGGGGGTAAATAAAAAAGATTCTCATAAACCTTGAGAAATGTAACTCTAACAGAGAGAATACACCTGGGCAGAAATGATGGACATTCATGACCTATCCATGAGACTACTATCTAATGGGATGTAACTGACTTTTACCCCACTTGGGAGAAAGACTCTAATAACTCTCAAGAATTTTGACTCCAATAGATAGAATATACAGAACTAGAAGGGACAAACACTCAGAATTTTCTATGATTTAGATAGAATGATCTAAAAAAAACCACTACCACCCTAAAAAGGGGGACAGGAAAGAGACGAGAGGAGGGAGGAGATTGAATGGGGTAAATCTCATTACACTAAGAGGTAAAAAAAACCTATGGTAATAGTGGGGAAGAAGGGAGCAGAGGAGAAACACCTGAATCTTCTTCTCATCAAACCTGGCTTAAAGTCAACCTACACGTACTCAGTTAAATTATAAAATATCTAACCTTTCAAGTATTAAAAGGGGAAAATGGGAGGGGGGACAGAGAAAGGGAAGGGGAGCGGAGGAAATAAGGGGAAATAACAAAAGGAAGGGAAGGGAAAAAGGAAAAAGGGAAAGGGGTAAAAAGGGGAAGGGTGTGACATAGGAGGGCAAACACACTGATGGGGGTGGTTTTCAGAAAAAAAAGACTGGGGAATATGGATAAAAGTGGGGGAAAGGGGGAAAATACAAACAGAGGGAAGATAGCACAGAGGGCAATAAAGAATTAGTAATCATAACCTTGAATTTAAATGAGATGAACTCTCCCTTAAAATGTAAGAAAATAGCAGAGTGGATTAAAAAACAGAATCCTACAATATGCTGCTTACAAGAAACTCATTTGAAGCAGAGAGATACATATAAGGGTAAAAGGTTGGAGCAAAATATATTTTGCTTCACCTGAAGTAAAAAAAGCAGTGGTAGCAATCCTTATATCAAAGAAAGCAGCAGCAAAAATAGATAGCATTAAAAGAGAAAAGGAAGGAAACTATATCCTCCTAAAAGTTACCATAGGCAATAAAGTCATTTCAATATTGAATATATATGCACCCAGTGGGACAGCAACCAAATTCTTAGAGGAGAAGCTGAAAGAACTACAGGAAGACATAGACAGCAAAACTCTACTAGTGGGAGACATCAACCTCCCACAATCAGATCTAGATAAATCGAATCATAAAACAAACAATAAAGAAATTAGGGAGGTAAATAGATTGTTAGAAAAATTAGATATAGTAGATTTATGGAGGAAACTGAATGGGGATAGAAAGTAATATACCTTTTTCTCTGCAGTACATGGAACTTATACAAAAATTGACCATGTACTAGGAGAAAAACCTAATGATCAACTGCAGAAAGGCAGAAATAGTGAATACATCTTTCTCAGATCACAATGCAATAACAGTCATATGTAATACTGGGCCAAGGAGATAAAGACCCAGAAAAAATTGATAACTGAATAACCTCATTTTAAAAAATGATTGGACCAAAAAACAAATTATAGAAAGAATTAGCCATTTTATCCTAGATAATTATAATAATGAAACAACATACCAAAACCTATGGGATTCATTCAAAGCACTCTCAGGGGATATATTATAGCTCTAAATGCTTATATGAATAAATTGGAGAAAGAGAAAATCAATGAACTCAACATGCAACTAAAAAAATTAGAGAAAGAACGAATAAAAAATCCTCACAATTAAGTACCAAATTAGAAATTCTAAAAATTAAAGGAGAAATTAATAAAATTGAAAGCAAAAAACTATTGAATTAATAAATAAAGCCAAAAGTTGGTATTATGAAAAAACTAATAAAATTGATAAACCTCTGGTCAATTTGATTAAAAAAAAGAAAGAAGAAAACCAAATTGCTAGTATCATAAATAAAAAAGGTGAACTCACCACCAATGAGGAGGAAATTAAAGTAACAATTTGAAATTATTTTGCCCAACTCTATGCCAATAAATTTGACAATCTAAGTGAAATGGATGAATATTTACAAAAATATAAGTTGCCCAGGTTAAATGAAGATAAGATTAAAAACCTAAACTACCTTATCTCAGAAAAAGAAATTCAACAAGCCATTACTTAACCCCCTAAAAAAAAAATCTCCAGGGACTGATGGATTCACAAGCGAATTCTACCAAACATTTAAGGAACAATTGGTTCCAATCTTATATAAACTCTTTGGAAAAATAGGGAAAGATGGCACTCTGCCTAACTCTTTCTATTAAACCAATATGGTACTGTTACCTAAACCGAAGAGTTAAAAAAGAGAAAGCAAATTATATACCTATCTTCTTGATGAATATAGATGCAAAAATCCTAAATAAAATATTAGCAAAATGATTACAAAAAGTCATCACTAGGATAATACATTATGATCAAGTAGGATTTATTCCAGGAATGCAGGGTTGGTTCAGTATAAGGAAAACTGTTAGTATACTCAATTATATCAACAACAAGCCTATCTGAAATCATATGATCATATCAACGGATGCTGAAAAAGCTTTTGACAAAATACAGCATCCATTCCTATTAAAAACAATAGGAATAAATGGACTGTTCCTTAATTAGCAGTATCTATTTCAAACCATCAACGAGAATTATATTCAATGGGGAGAGGCTAGAGGCATTCCCAATAAGATCAGGGGTGAAAGAAGGGTGCCCATTATCACCACTACTATTCAATATTGTATTAGAAATGTTAGCATCAGCAATTAGAGAAGAAAATGAAATTAAAGGAATTAGAATTGGGAAGGAAGATACAAAACTCACACTCTTTGCAGATGACATGATGGTCTACCTAGAGAATCCCAAGAAATCATCTAAAAAACTACTGGAAACAATTAGCAGTTTTAGCAAAGTTGCAGGTTATAAAATAAACCCTCATAAATCCTCAAATTTTCTATATATATGTTTAGCAAGAAACAGCAGGAAGAGCTAGAAAGAGAAATCTCATTCAAAGTAACCTCAGACAATATAAAATATTTGGGAGTCTATTTGCCAAGACAGACTCAGAATCTTCTTGAAAACAATTATAAAACCCTTCTCACACAAATTAAATTATATTTAAATAACTGGGCAAATATCAACTGCTCATGGATAGGTAGAGCTAATATAATAAAAATGACAATTCTACCAAAACTAAACTATCTGTTTATTGCCCTACCAATCAAAATTCCAAAAACTTACTTTAATGAGTTAGAAACAATTGTAAGTATATTCATATGGAGAAACAAAAAGTCAAGAATTGCCAGGAGCTTAATGAAAAAAAGTGCAAAAGAAGGTGGCTTAGCCCTACCCTATCTAAAATTATATTATAAAGCATCAGTCATCAAAACTGTTTGGTATTGGCTAAGAAATAGAGTGGTGGACCAGGGGAATAGACTAGGTGTAAAAGCAGGAGATGATTATAGTAATCTGCTGTTTGATAAACCCAAAGAGTCTGGCCATTGTGATAAAAACTCCCTCTTTGATAAAAATTGCTGGGAAAATTAGAAGTTAGTATGGAAGAAACTTAGATTAGACCAACACCTCACACCTTTTATCAAGATAAGATCCAAATGTTTACAGGACATAGCCATAAAAAACAATACTATAAGCAAATTAGAAGATCAAGGACTAGTCTACCTGTCAGATCTATGGAAAGGGGAACAGTTTGTGACTAAGGAAGAGTTGGAGAACATCACCAAAAACCAATTAGAAGATTTCGATTACATCAAATTAAAAAGCTTTTGCACAGGTAAAACCAATGTAACCATGATCAAAAGAAATGTAGTAAACTGGGAAACAATCTTTACAACTAATGATTCTGACAAAGGCCTCATTTCTAAAATCTACAGAGAACTGAATCATATTTTTAAAACAAAAAAGCCATTCCCCAATTGACAAATGGTCAAAGGATATGCAAAGGCAATTTACAGATGAGGAGATCAAAGCAATCCACAGGTAGATGAAAAAATGCTCTAAATCATTAATTATTAGATAAATGCAAATTAACGCTTCTCTGAGGTACTACCTCATACCTCTCAGATTGGCCAGTATGACCAGTAAGGATAATGATCATTGTTGGAAGCGTTTTGGGAAATCTGGGATATTATTACACTGTTGGTGAAGCTGTGAACTCATCCAACCCTTCTGGAGAGCTATTTGGAACTATCCCCAAAGGGCAACAAAAATGTGCCTATCCTTTGACCCAGAAATACCACTACTGGGTCTATACCCTGAAGAGATGATGAAAAAGGGTAAAAACATTACTTGTACAAAAATATTTATAGCAGCCCTGTTTGTGGTGGCAAAGAATTGGAAATCAAGTAAATGTCCTTCAGTTGGGGAATGGCTTAGCAAACTGTGGTATATGTATGTCATGGAACACTATTGTTCTATTAGAAACCAGGAGTGATGGGATTTCAGGGAAACTTGGAGGGATTTGCATGAACTGATGCTGAGTGAGATGGGCAGAACCAGAAAAACACTGTACACCCTAACAGCAACATGGGAGTCATGTTCAACCTTGAAGGACTTGCTCATTCCATCAGTGCAACAATCAGGAACAATTTTGTGTGGTCTGCAAAGGAGAGTACCATCTGTATCCAGATAAGGATCTGTGGAGTTGGAACAAAGTGCAAGGACTATTCACTTTAATTTAGATAAAAAACAGATAGCTTATTGTCTGTTCTTGTTACCTCTTAGACTTCTCTTCTCTTCTTTAAGGATATGATTTCTCTCTCATCACACCCAATATGGAATAAGGTACGACATGGAATCAAAGTAAAGACTGACAGAGTGCTTTCTGTGGGGGAGGGAGGTATGGAAGCAAGATTGGGGGAAAAATGTAAAACTCAAATAATATCTTTAATAAAAATAAATTTAAATTAAAAAATATTCAACAAGTTTTAGTAAGAGGATCAATCGTACATTTCTTAGGCTCAGAGACTCTTGGGCCTTAAAAGTTCATGAACAGATTTTTATCTGTCCTTTCAGAGGATATATACCTTTACTGATGCAGGTACTTTGAAGGACATGAAGTATGAAGTTTACAATACTATGACACTTGGTTTGTCATCAAGGAGGTATATATAAGAGGAGGGAAAAAAATTCATTGGCACTGATAGTGTAGGAAATCATTGATCTACAGACAAGTTTGACTTCACTTTTTCTTTAGGAATATTTTAATTGAATTTGACAGACTTGTATTAATTTCTTCCCTTCTTTTTTTGGCTTGAGGTGGAGTTTTTTTTTTTTATTAAAAAACTCTGTCCCCAAAATAGGAGGGTTTTTAAAGAGACTTGAGTTTCTGACTTCCTCTTTTCAGAGGTGATAGACAGCCACTGAACTTTTCCTTTCTATACTCCTAAGGAAGGTGTCATTGCTAGCTTTATACTGAGCAGCGCCAAAGGAAGGAAAAGGCCACTTGGGCTCAAATCCAATCCTGGGTTCTTTCTTTTTATAGAAAAACTCAATGGATGACTTTAAAAATGCCCCAGTGAGGTTCCCTTGGTTCCCATGGTCTGATCCTTTGCTCTATGTGAGAAAGGGAATATTTTTAAGACAGTCTTTGTATTTTGGAAAGCACCTAAATTTCTTGATAGGGAAGAAGACACATTCAGGTCTTCTTATATTTTCTCTTGCTTGAATACCACCTGAGCAAGGGAATTCTGATGGAAGAAAAATGCTGCCTAGTTCAAGAATGGGCGAGAAAATCTCCTTTTCTCATCATACCAGAATTCCTCCCTGTCTATGGGAACTGGTGATACCAATCACTACTGATCCTTCTTGGGTAAGATATGTGACAATTGCAGAATTAAATTTAAAATTGCCTGCCCACTGTAGGGGAAACATTGATGGCAAGAGCAATTTGGTTCCATTTGACACTGAACATTCCTTCTGAGGGAAAAGTATCAGATAATTCCACATCTAGAAGTGCACTTGAACTGACATTACAGATGTTTACTACAAGGTCAGATCCTTTACTTCAGTAGCATATCTATTTAGTAAAGACTTAGAAACCAGAAGCCAGGTCCCTTCTTCACTTTGTGCAACAAAAAACAGATACAATACCACAAACACCAACAGTCTTCTTGCATGCAAGCTGGGTCCACTTCCACCAGAGCCAGAATTCATGCCTACCATCTAAAAGTCTTTCTACATGCACAGGTATACAAAGACAAAAATCAATGCATCTCTTCCCTCAAGGAAGAGTAGGTCACTCGGAAAGAGCTTTGAGGCAGCATGTGTCAGGCAATTTGAACAACCTCTTTGCCATCTTTGAAGGACATAGTATCAGATCCTGATTTTAAGGATCTTGGGGAAAACTATGCTGTAATCCCCCCTCCCCCACTTCTACCTAATCTACTTCCGGACCAGTCCCCATAGTTATTGTTGAGGGGAGAAATGATTCACTTTCTACATCAACACCAGTAACAACTATTGAACAATAGCCATCAAAAGATAGATGAGCACAAGAGGCCCCAAAATGAAAGTACTCTCTCACATCCCTTGAACTCTAGTTCTGCTCCCAGACCAACCTTCAAGTCACCATGCAGAAAAATATCACCTGGGTAGAAGGTGTCAAACCATTCCCACCAACTACAACCAACTGGCATTCAAAAGTAAGGCTATTCAGCCTAACTGTAGCAATGAGATCTTCTGTGAGAGATAAAGGAGGAAACATGTGCCAGAAAAGTAAAATCATCATCATCACCAAATTCCATATCTTCACTCTTACTCCAATGGAGAAAGTTCAGTATTCAGAATCCAAGTGTCTCTGTAATAGTAAAGCTCTGAGTTCACTGCCTATATTCATCTTCCTGGGAAGGATCCCCTTTGGAGGTGCTGCCTGGCAATTGTTCCTAAAGGTGGAATAAGGATCAACTCTTAAAGATTCAGAAAAGAATGTTCTCATCATCAAAATCTTTGTTTCAGTCTCAGACACTGATGAAATTTTATCACTGGGAGTAACATTAAAGAAGTGTTATTAATATCTGTTATTCTTCTGTACTCCCAAAGATACATATTTCTGAGTATTGTGTATATTTTCTCAGTGATTTGAATGCAAAGTCTTTGAGAGCAAGAACTTACTTTTCTATTTGTCTTTTTTACAATTGACATATTCTATTGAGGAATAGAACTGAAATAAAGAAAAGTACATGCAAACGTTTTCAGTAGGTTCTTGGCCACAAGTAAGGTAACCTGTGGATTATATCTTACTCTTTTGTGTCTATTGTGAAATACACAAAAAAATTCCCTTTAACTTGTGTTTTTGTTACCAGAATTTCATCAAGGCTGTATGACAGATAGGAAGACTGAGAAACAGAAAACTTTAAGTGCCTTTTCCAAGGTCATTTACAGCCACTGCTTATTAGGATCAAGACTAGTCTGCATTCCCATTTTATAAGCAAGCAGGATCATGTTCTATTTTCCATTCTAGCACACAAGGCATATGCTTTTGCAGTGTTAGCTTTAATCCTGAATGTCTTGACATTTGGCCATTTATATTCTTCACAACAATGTCACCCTCTGTGTATTTAATTTTCCTCTATGTTTCAGAAGAGAGCAACCCAGAAAGAAGACAGCCTAATAACCCATTCAAATCAATGGTTATATTTATTTGCATTTGTGACATTCTATTTAAATGAATTCACTGTTTTGTTTACTTAAATGCTGTATTGTTGAAATACACAGCTGCCTTTGCTTCAGTGTGGGAAGCTTTGAATCTACTGTGTCTGTCCAAGTGTATTTATATATTTGTGTATTTGAAGCATCACACCTCACTACACAGTCAAACAGCTTATAGAAACAGCTTCCTACACATGTGGAGTGTCTGATATTAGCACTTCATAATAATTCAGTCTATGATTAGCTATTCAGTACTATTTATTTATAATCTAGGTTGTTCAACCCTGTCAAAGGAGCTTCGGTCCTCTCAGAAACAAGTGTGTGGTTTTAAAATGAAGATAGCAGTTGTGATGATTTTTCCAAATGCTTTGAGGTTGAATATACCTCAAGAAGACAAAACCTGACTCACAATTCTTTCCTGCCTTCAAGTCCCTGCTCAAGTGCAACCTTCTCCAGGAAATCATGTCTGATACACTCAACTATAAAAGATCACTCATTTGTTTCTGTTCATGTTATATCAATCTCTGGCATATTCCCTATCTCACTGCCTTATTGCAGTACTACTGGAATGCTAGTGTGAAAACAATAAACCACTGCTGCAAAAAAAATACAAAAAAAACTGGGGTTGGGGAAAAAGTTTTGCAATTTTCTGGACTTATTGTAGCTAACTGACTTCATTCTTAATTCTGGGTCCAACTCATGATCCATCTTTATTGTTTATCCCAATAGATAGTCTTTATAAAGTAGTCATAATAAATTCATGTTGAAATCAAGGCAAACAACATTCTTCAACTACTTTGTCTTTCATGTATTGGAAAGGATTGTCACATTCCTTTGAGGGTTAGAAGTCTATCTCAAGAGGATCTCTGTTTTTTGGTACAAGAGAGAGGCCTATTATGGATATGTTATCTTCAGTATGTAACAAAAGAATATGTCTGAAAATCAAATGTAAAAGATATCATCAAAATATTGCATGATATCAAGAAAAGATAGACTGGTGTCGTGAGTGATGACACATATATAGTCAGTCAGCAAGCTCTATGGACAACTTATGGAGAGACAAAGAACAGATTCATAGAGGATGGATAGACTATGAGAGGTTGTAATATTTTTACTGGAAAGGGTTCTAGATTCAATAAGATCACACATCCATTTGAATATTTAGTCACATTCTCCTCTGTATATTTTAAAAACCTTGAGGGCAGGAACTCTGTAACATTTAAGAAAAAAATAAAATCTTGTTAAATGATTTTTTTCAATAAACTTTTTCTTTCCAATATAAATTGTCAATTGAACTGAGGTTTTTTTACCAAATTAAATTATTTTTGTGATGGTGGGGTAGAAATGGGGCAAGGATAAGAACAAGGAAAAAAGTAAAATCATAAGTACTTTTAATCAACAATGTTAAGGAGAACATCTTAGCATAACAACAATTCCATTTACATTAGCATATAGACAGATCTTCTTGAGAAGATTTTTCCTCTTGGGGTACTAGAAGAATTAGATGTTATATAAATTGGAGTAAGATAAAGGATAGAGTTCTGTGATAGGGCTTTGATGCACTATGATTGTGCCCCAAAACATACCTGGCTTAATAGCTATCTTAACAGCTATCATTTAAAATCCAAGGATACATCAGATTATATGTGGCATATACAATTACATTTATCAGGTTTCTTCTTTTAATCGATTCTCTTTATAAATAAAATGCTTATGCTGTATCTGAAACAGCATGAATAAGTTCATATGTAAACTTAAAATCATAGAGTGAAAGAATCTGAAAAAAATCTCAGACATCATATTTTGCAGTGTTCTTTTTTATGGCAATGTGGAAACTGAAATTCAATGTATTTAAGATCACATAATAACACTGTATTTGTATTAGTATATGTCCCTATATTTCTAATAAAATGAGCTTTTAATTGTATAAAACTGACATGGTTCAAGAGACTGAGTTTAGACTTCTCTATGATAGCTATTAATTTCCTTAATTGAATGTCTTCAAACCAGGGTTTTTAAATGCCTTTCAAGACCTCACCAATGTTCATTTTTTTTTTCCCTGTAGTTGACCAAAGTACTCCGGTTCAGAGCAATTGTTCAGAGGAATTATGTTTGCTGAAATATTATAGTAGTAGGTCTTGGAATAGAATATTTTCCCCAGCTATCTAGTACAAGCAGATATCTAGAACAACATTTCTCACAAATGTCTGTCTGTCTGTCTGTCTGTCTGTCTGTCTCTCTCTCTGTGTGTGTGTGTGTGTGTGTGTGTGTGTGTGTGTGTGTGTGTGTGTGTGTGTCTGGTTCACAGTAATAGGAAGAATGGGGATCACATAGAGGGATCCTATATCTAGGAGATGGGTATGAAGAGTTTAAAGTATTGTAAAATCTCTGATAACATCTAATGATATTCTTGTATGATATCTGTTGTGGGCACATTATTTTACACTTTGCTAGCCCCTTCTGGTCTTCTTTCCTGAGTGTTATTCCCTATAGCCATCTATTGGGCTCATGTTTTCCCCTTATATAGGCCCAGACTATGTACCTCATTTTCAATCTGCTGGGGTATGACAACTGGAACTATTCCTTAGTAAATGGAGGCTGATAGTCTTTAGGCATAGATTCTACCCAGTGAACTAAAGGCAGAAAGAGAAGCCCGGGCTTAGGTTAGGTCTCTTTTCTAATATTTAAGTCAAGTGAGAATAAAAACCTTGTTTTATAGAAATATCTAATTTAGGGCTATGACACTTTTTCTTTTCTAAAAGTCTGCTCTTTAGGTCGTAAATTAATTTGAACCAGAGCAAAACTTGGACTAAGGCAATAAGGTTAAAGTTTTCTGTCCAATGATCTCAAAATACTATTTGTATTATGCACAACTCTTAGTAATTCAATTCTATAATTTCAGTCACAGAAAAACCTCAGTCATTCTGTCTCTAAATATTATATGTGATTATGTACATACATACACAAATGAATTTTTTAAATTTATCTAGATAGGAATAATAAAGTGTAAATTTTTAAATGTTCTTCTATTTAATATTGCATTTGCCATCATGTATTTTATCAATCAAGAGATACTCCACTCCAGACTGAGGAATAATAGAACTACTATCTTAAGAGGATGCCAACATTTCCAAGACATCAATAAAACCAAGTTGACAAAATCCATCCTCCCCCCCCGATCCAGACCCAAGTTGATCTGTCATCCTGCTTTTCTAGCTCTGAACAATTATCCATCACAGTCAAAAAAATTCCAAATTAAACACATCAAATAAATTACCTATTCTCAAACATTCTTTTCCCTCTTCACATCTTACATTCAAAATACTCGAAACTATCACACTACTTCACCCGCAACTTTCAGTTGCTTACCATTTTTACCTCTAGACCTATTCACATATTTTTTATTTCACTGACCATTAAAACAAAACAAAAAAATTCCCCTCACTGCTTTTTCAACTTAGATCATAGTTTCCTGTTGTTTGAGAGCTAGGAAGAAATGTGTAATTTTATTAATGTGGTGAAACTAAGTGGAAATCCATCCACTACTACAGATAAATAATTCTTCCAGACTTTATCTTGGATGATTATCTAGGGTACTGAGAAATTAAGCATCCTGCCTGTGATTATGTAGTTGGTTATGTTACTCATAACTTGAATTCAACTCTCTCTAATTTTAATATACCATGCCTTACTTTATTTCTTAGTTATCTGTCTTATTTAACCACAGACTTTATTTTGGTCACACTATTTTTCTCCATGTCAGACTTACTCTGATACAATCATTTTTTTTTCTTAGATAGCACTTGTGAAGAGAAATTTGCACACTGAACTGAGAAACCAAGGATTATTTCCCTGAAAAGGATGAACTTTGGCTATGATCTCTTTAAAGGAGCATCTTTTCTTCATTTCACCCATTATCTTCTTGCCATCTAAAGTATCATTTTGCCCTCCAAGACAAACTTAGAACTTCACTGACTGTGTCTCCGGTAACAATTCACTAAGCTTTGAAATTTCAACACTGGAGCCAATACTGTCTTGATTGATTAATGAATGAGCACAAACTCAAACTCACATTCATGCATCCCCTTTTGTCCTCTTCCTGTAGGAATTGTAATAAAATCAATTCTATCATTGATGATGGATTAAATGTACCAAACAACTTATCTATACCTTCATCTACCATTCTTTAGACTTCTTAAACAAAAACACCCCCAATGACTGACATTCTGTTTTGTATATATATATATATATATATATATATATATATATATATATAATCTCTCCTAATTAGAATGCAATTAGAATTCTTGAGAGAATGAGCTATCTTGTTTTTTTACATCTATATCCCCACTGCATTTCACATAGTAAACACTTAATAAAATGTCCTCCCCCCTTCTTCTTCCTCTTCCACTTCCTCTTTTCTCTTTCCTTTCCTTTACTGCCATTTCAGCCCCTTCCCATAATGTTTTTTACCATAAAAATACCATGATAAAATAAAGAACCTCTTTGAAATCTATTGTATTTTGTCTAGTGAAGGCAATCTTTTATTTTTGAGTTCTTTTATTAACTTGCTATTTGATCTCAGAATAGTCAATTTCTCTCTCAGTTTCCTTGTCTGTAAAATGGATGCAAAAAAGTAATAACCTTTAGTACTTATCTCATGATTTTGTTGTGAGAGTCATGTTTTTAAAATTTAGAGGTCTTATAGAGATGTGGACTAAATTATGATATCAGATTACCAATAGAAGGTGGTACCTACTCTGCTACTTTTAGTTTTAAGAATTTAGGTGATTTAGTGGATAAAGCTAGTACTGGAAGAATTGCGTTTAAATTCTGCTCCAAGTAGTTACTATTTGGGCAAGTCAATTAAGTACTCTAAGTCTTAGTTTCCTCATCTGCAAAAATGATTAGAATAAGACTCCAATGTATTTTGAAAAACTTGAAGCCATCAATCAATTGATGTTGCTGCTGTTGTTATTGATAGTGTCTACAGCACAAGGAGTTAAATGCTGTTACCTTAACAGCAAGTATGTGTCAGAGGCAGAGGCTGAATCTGTCTTCTTGGCTTCAAGGCCGGTTCTCTAGTAACTTTGCAATACCACCCCCTCTAAAATTTTTATACACAAGTTGAAACATTACAATCTTTATGTATTTCGTAACCTTGGATTTTATTTTTTTTTAATTGGGTTACATTAAAGAAGAGGCATGTCTATGCCTTCAAATATAACACATGTTGAGATCTGAACTTTCCTGTAGTGATCTACCCCAACATTATATCCATATTATAGCCCAAAAGAACAATCATTAAAACAACAAATACATTTTCTGGCTCCCTGTGGACAAAGAAATCCATATTTAAGAGCTTTCTTTCTGAGCTAGCCTGTAGAAGAGAATCTATTTGTTAGTGCACTAAGAAATTACCAGGAAATTGGAGTACAGCAGCTAATTGTCTGCCTTTCCTTCCTTCTTGGAAATGATGGTGTCATTGAAGTTAAGGAGCACATATCAGATTCTTTCAATCCATGAAGGTTTCTGAGTATTGCTTCTTACATGGTTCCTGTGATTATCCATTTGCAGAAATCTTCTGAGGGGGAGGATTAGTCAGAGTAATTGTGTGTACTTATTTTCTGGCAGTTCTGATAACCTGAGGGTGTCTGTGTTTTCTCTTCTGAATTCTACTACGCTGCCAATTTGGACAAGGGGTCTTCTAGGCAAAACCAAATCACCAGAAGATAATAACACCTAGACAAGAGCGCCCTGTGGGTATTGATGAGAGGGCACTAGAAGGGGAGTGATAGGGTTCTACATCTTTACTAAGGAAAAAGATAATTTAGAAAGGCCAATGGTGCAAATAAGTGGGGCCTTTATCATTTCTATTTGGGATAAGGCAATGGTGACTTAACTGGAGACACTCAAGGCCATGAGGAAAGGGTAAAGGAAGAGAGTCAATTAAAATATTTTATTGAAATATGGAGGGAACAGAGTAAACAGGGTCCAGTTCACAGTCACTAGTGAGAAAAGGAATAATTAAAATCTAGAATGGAGCAGAATATGCTTAGTCCAGGCCTTAGGTTTAATGATATTGCTATGAAGACGTTGTTTCCTGATCTTTTTTTTAAGGCAATGGGGTTAAATGACTTGCCCAAGGTCACACAGCTAGGCAATTATTATGTGTCTGAGTTCACATTTGAACCCAGGTCCTTCTGACTCCAGGGACAGTGCTCTGTCCATTGTGCCACCTAGCTGCACCTATTTCCTGATCTTACTCACTCCTAGATCCTAATTTCTAGTCCTTCTTCCTAATTAATGTGGGAAATTTCTAGGGTCTACTTGTAGTCTTCTTCCAAAAGGAAGGACAAACATTAGGATATCATACCTATCAGAGAAGGCTAAGATATATCACTTCTGGAAATGAGAGAGAAATCAGTTAATATTAGGAGATTATAAGGATGGAGTGGCATCTCCCTCTAAGACTCCTGCTTTCTCATCTCTGATGTCAGAAACAGAGAGATACTAAGGGTAGGGAGAGGAAAGGCAGGCCTCATCTTACATAATTCTATTATGGGAGCTTTCAAGTATAGCATATTTCAGATCCTATTCATAGGTACAATGAAAAAGTATGTATATCATATAGGCCTGATTCAAGAAAGACTAAACCTTTAAAAAATGGAGACAAGAAAGGAGATAAAAGAGTCAGATAGATGGGAAAGACAGTCAAAGAAACAAAGAGAGACAGAGACATTGAGAGAGGGAGAGATTGATTTTATTTCCCTCTCCCAGTTTTAAAATTAAAAGCTTTAAGGTAGTATTTCTTAATTCTTAGGGATATCTTCATTTGGAAGTCACAGAAGGATTTGATTAGTTTGTTACTCCAGAACTTAAATAAGCTTTCTTCATCATTGTGGCCATCATCTCATTGCTCCTCTGTAAGACTGGGCCATCACAAAGTTGTTTCATAGGGATTATCTTTGTTTGTTGCCTATAATCTTTTCAATTTTTTTGTAACTTGATCCTTGAATTATCTAGTGGGGGCCTGAGATCAGCAGTTTACTAACAATGTAATCTTGGGCAAGTCATTCTTCTTTTGGAGTTGTATTTGTTTGTTTTCATTTCTAAAGTGAGGATTTTATTTGATGATCATTAATACCTTTATTTATCTCTAATATTCTATGGACCTAGAGGAACCATTGTGCTAAAATCAAGAATGAATGTCCCTCTCTTGGCCTAGCTTTTTCAAACTGCTAAGGCCATTACCTACTTTGGTGGCAAATGTATTCTTTCATTGACCAGGCCAAATGGCAATTTGTAATATATTTGAGAAAAGTCTTTCTTCTTAATGCAGTAGCTCACTGAGGCATGCAAAAGTCATTTCCACATTAATCTATGACCCAGGAGGCTGTGGTGATAAGGCTCAAGTCTCAGTCAGTAAATCCTCCTTAGCTCATCTTAGGACTACTGTAAGACTAATTGAACAGGCAACAATCACCTATCTGACCAAGGAGCTGACTTCATTTTTCAAAACTCTGTAGAATATGGATTTCATCTAGATACATGTAAATGTATTCTTTGGAGGCTAAACTAGTAGATTT
Source organism: Macrotis lagotis (assembly GCF_037893015.1). Lineage (NCBI taxonomy): Eukaryota > Metazoa > Chordata > Mammalia > Peramelemorphia > Peramelidae > Macrotis > Macrotis lagotis. The sequence goes on along the minus strand of NC_133658.1, from coordinate 104,607,608 downwards.
TTTTTCCCTTCAGTTAATTCCTTAAGCATAAAATGACAATGCAAAAATTATTCTAAAATGATATGCCTTTATATGTTCATTCATTAAATTTGATTTAAGGGTTGACATATAGAAGGATGGTTATGATGTGATTTCTAAAAAAAATATAAAGATAAATAAGTGTGATTGCCATTCCCATAGAAATTATAATAGATCTAATATCTGGTTATATATTAGTCTTATAAATTTTCAGAACTGAAACACATTTTTATAAATGGAAATAAAGAAGTGCAAATAAAGTTCCAAGGAAGAAAAATATATCATCATGGATAAAGGCACATTTGAGATGAATCTTGATAGATGATTAGGGTTTTAGAGAACAGAAGTCAGAGGGTCATAGAAGATAGTCTGATCAGGTGATTTCTCTCCACAGTTCAGTGATCTAGGACAGCGCTGGGGGCCCTGCTATGTACAATACCATCCACATCCAGAGGAAAACAATAACAAAAACCCCATGGAATCTGTATCAATATTATGTTCACTTTCTAAAAACTTCTCATGTTTTTCCTTCCTTTTCCATTTTTTCTTTTTCTTTTGTCTCAGTTTCTTATATATAAAATGACTAATATGTTGGCAAGCTAAACATGAATGTACATACATGTACAGCTTTTACTGGACTGTTCACCGATATGTGTGTGTGTGGGGGGGGTTGGGTGCTAGAAAGGGAGGGTATATAATGAGATGAATGGTTAAAGGCTTTCATGACACACACTTGGTAAAATAAAAATAAAATATCAAAAAAAATGACAGGATCAAAATTAAAAAATAGAAAGGGTTTGAAACATGGATAAAAATTGGAAAATCCAACTAGATTAGAACACATAGGACAGAAAGGGCAGTACTGAGACATGAGTATGGAAAAGTAAGACAGTAAATATTATGAAGAACTTTAGATAACAGGTTACCTACATGGAGTTTAGTTCAATGAAATGATATCAAATAGATATGCCTAATTTAAATGAATACTAAGCCACAACTAAAAATTAAAAAAAAACCTTCAGTGAAGACTAATTCAAGTATATTATGCTATTCCAGAAAATATCTTCCCATCCCCATCCCAGCTTTCTTGCCAGAACACCTCTCCTTGGAATTTCAAGAACGTTGGGTAGATACAAGTCTACAGAAATTCAAGTGCCACTAAATGTTTGCAGAAATATATAATATTCTCTTTGAGTTAAACTCCTTGTGTTTACTTCATTAGAGGTGAATTATGTTTACTGAAATTAGAGGAGGGAAATTTCTAAGCTACAGAAACCGTTCTAAAAGTTCTAAAAGCACATGATATGGTTATCAAATTTTGTATAGTATAAGCATTAGCAAGACTGTTGCTTCCAAACCAATGCTGTCTCCATAAATTAAATGATATCTTACACAAATCTATCAAGGCAAATAAGCAGAGAAAATGATTGTGCGTACACCTGAAAGAAAATTATATGATTATTTTTCTAAATCATCTTTGGACTACTTTTCCCCCTGATATAAATTTGTTACCTGTGTTTCAGATTCCATCGAAATTGTGTGATTATTTTTAAATCATCTGAGATTAATTTTTAACTCTGACTGATGTAAGTTTTTTTAACCTGTATTTCAGATTCTGTTAAGGTTAATAACTCTGGTTTCAACATTCTAAATAAAATAAAAAGGGGTGGCTAGGTGGCATAGTGGATAAAGCACTGGCCCTGGAGTCAGGAGTACCTGGGTTCAAATCCGGTCTCAGACACTTAATAAATACCTAGCTGTGTGGCCTTAGGCAAGCCACTTAACCTCATTTGCCTTGAAAAAAACCTAAAAAATAAATAAACAAACAAACAAATAAATAAATAAAATAAAAAATATATTGTAACCATTCAATGTAATTGAGTTATTCAGTTCAATAACACATTACAAAATGAAGTTAACAACTTCCCTTTGTTTCTAAATGTTCTATTCTTGAGATGATTGATCAGATGAGAATTATGTTGAGAAGAACAGACTTTATATATTCCAAGGACATCATTTAAAAGGGGAAAAGACTCACATGCGCAAAACTATTTGCAGAAGTTCTTTTTTGTAGTGGCAAAGAATTGGAAACTTAGGGACTTTCCATCAGTTGTGAAAAGACTGAACAAATTATGGCATAAGAATGTGATGGAATACTGTTGTTGTGAAAGAAATAATGAGTGACTGGACTTCAGAAAAAAACATGGAAAGACTTTCATTAACTGTTGCTGGGTGAAGTGAGCAAATTCAGAAGAACATTATTACATTATCAACAACCCTGTGAAAAGATTAACTGTCATGGACTCAACTTCACTCAGCAGTTAATTGTTCAAGGGTAATCCTAAAAGATTTGTGATAGAAAAATGCCATCTATATACAGAAGGGGGAAAAAAGGACAATTATGGATACTGAATGCAGATCAAAAAATTTTATGTTCACTTTTTTAAAACTGCTTTTGCTTTTTTCTCTCCTCATATTTTTTTCACTTTATTTCTAATTCTTTCTCAATATGACTAATAGGGAAATATGTTAGACATGATTGAATATGTAAAACCCCATATCAGTTTATTCATAGCTATGGAAAAGGGGAAGGGAAAGGATGGCAGCAGAAAACTGTGGAACTCAAAAGCTCAAACTCAAAAAGATGAGTGCTGAAAACTATCTTTGCATATAATTAGAAAAAATAAAATAGCATAAAAAGAATTCTTAAAATTTCATGCAATAGAATGAAACTTAATGGACCATAACTCCCACAAAACATAAGATGCCATCCCTTAAGAAAGAGGATAAATAATGATGGAGAAGTATAAAGACAGATTTGCCCAGAGCACAGTACAACAATTAGGTCACCTGGGTTCTACTGCTTATCCAGGGCAAATAATTCAACTTTGGAGAACTTCAATTTCTTTAACTCTAAATGAATAAATTTCATTAAATCTTCTAGTAATCAATTTCCAGTTAAAAATTCCATGTTAAAGGAAGTTGTATGAAATAAGATTCATATAAGTGTGAAATCATTTTCAGATTAAATAGGAGTGAATAAAGGGGAATATTTAAATCATACCAGTGTTTCAAACAGAGAAATCAAGACAAGGAAAAAACTATAGAAGACATTGAGTTCAGTATTAATACTAGCAGGTTTAAAACATTCTCAAGACATTTCAGAGAGTAGAGAAGTGAAGGGAAGGGAATGCGACCAAGGACAGAATCTTGGGAAAACCTAAAAATATAAGGGAAGATGGGAAAAATAGACGAGAAAATTTTCTCAGATGTGTAGGAAGAAAGCCATCATAGTGAAAAGTTACAGCACCAAAATAAAGTGACAGTGGGCCTTCTGGCCAAGATGGCAGAGAGAAGACAGGCACAGTTACCTGAATCTTCTTCTCATCAGACTTGGCTTAAAGTCAATCTACACACATGCAGTTAAATTATAAAACATCTAACTTTTCAAGTATTAAAAGGAGAAAAGAGGAGGTGGGACAGAGAAAGGGAAGGGGAGTGGGGGAAAAGGGGAATAACAAAAGGAAGGGAAGGGAAAAAGGGAAAGGGGGAAGAAAGGGGAAGGTGTGATATAGGAGGGCAAATACACTGAAGGGGGTGGTATTCGGAAAAAAATACTGGGGAATATGGATAAAGGGGGGGGAAGGGGGAAATACAAACAGAGGGAAGATAGCACAGAGGGCAATAAAGAATTAGTAATCATAACCTTGAATGTGAATGGGATGAACTCTCCCTTAAAACATAAGCAAATAGCAGAGTGAATTAAAAAACAGAATCCTACAATATGCTGCTTACAAGAAACTCATTTGAAGCAGAGAGATACATATAGAGTAAAGGTAAAAGGTTGGAGCAAAATATATTTTGCTTCAGCTGAAGTAAAAAAAAAAAAAGCAGGGGTAGCAATGCTTATCTCAGACAAAGCAGCAGCAAAAATAGATAGTGTTAAAAGAGATAAGGACAAAAACTTTATCCTCCTAAAAGTTACCATAGACAATAAAGTCATTTCAATATTGAATATATATGCACCCAGTGGGACAGCAATCAAATTCGTAGAGGAGAAGCTGAAAGAACTACAGGAAGACATAGACAGCAAAACTCTACTAGTGGGAGACCTCAACCTCCCACTATCAGATCTAGATAAATCAAAACATAAAATAAACAGGAAAGAAGTTAAGGAGATAAATAGATTGTTAGAAAAATTAGATAGTAGACTTATGGAGGAAACTGAACGGGGATAGAAAGTGATATACCCTTTTCTCTGCAGCACATGGAACTTATACAAAAATTGACTATGTAGTAGGACATAAAAACCTAATGATCAACTGCAGAAAGGCATAAATAGTGAATACATCTTTCTCAGATCACAATGCAATAAAAGTCATATGCAATACTGGGCCAAGGAGATATAGATCCAGAACAAATTTGAAACTGAATAACCTCATTTTAAAAAATGAGTGGACCAGAAAACAAATTATATAAAGAATTCACCATTTTATCCTAGGTAATGATAATAATGAAACAACATACAAAAACCTATGGGATTCATTCTAAGTTACTCTCAGGGGATATATTATAGCTCTAAATGCTTACATGAATAAATTGTAGAAAGAGGAAATCAATGAACTAAACATGCAACTAAAAAAATTAGAAAATTAGAGAAAGAACAAATCAAAAATCCCCAATTAAATACCAAATTAGAAATTCTAAAAATTAAAGGAGAATTTAGTAAAATCAAAAGCAAAAAATCTATTGAATTCATAAATAAAACCAAAAGTTGGTATTATGAAAAAACTAATAAAATTGATAAACCTCTGGTCAATTTGATTAAAAAAAAGAAAGAAGAAAACCAAATTGCTAGTATCATGAATGAAAAAGGTGAACTCACCACCAATGAGGAGGAAATTAAAGTAATAATTTGAAATTATTTTGCCCAACTCTATGCCAATAAATATGATAATCTAAGTGAAATGGATGAATATTTACAAAAATATAATTTGCCCAGGTTAAATGAAGATAAGATTAAATACCTAAACAACCCTATCTCAGAAAAAGAAATTCAACAAGCCATTACTGAACTCCCTAAAAAAAAAATCTCCAGGGCCTGATGGATTCACAAGTGAATTCTACCAAACATTTAAGGAACAATTGGTTCCAATCCTATATAAACTCTTTGGAAAAATAGGGAAAGATAGAACTCTGTCTAACTCTTTCTATGAAACCAATATGGTACTGTTACCTAAACCAGGAAGAGTTAAAACAGAGAAAGAAAATTAGAGACCTATTTCCCTGATGAATATAGATGCAAAAATCCTAAATAAAATATTAGCAAAATGATTACAACAAGTCATCACTAGGATAATACATTATGATCAAGTAGGATTTATTCCAGGAATGCAGGGTTGGTTCAATAATAGGAAAAAATGTTAATATACTCAATTATATCAACAACAAAGCTATCAGAAACCATATGATTATATCAATAGATGCTGAAAAACTTTTGACAAAATACAGCATCCATTCCTATTAAAAACACTAGAGAGAGTGTAGGAATAAATGGACTGTTCCTTAAAATAATTAGCAGTATCTATTTGAAACCATCAACAAGCATTATATTCAATGGGGAGAGGCTACAGGCATTCCCAATAAGATCAGGGGTGATACAAGGGTGCCCATTATCACCACTACTATTCAATATTGTATTAGAAATGTTAGCATCAGCAATTAGAGAAGAAAAAGAAATTGAAGGAATTAGAATTGGGAAGGTAGGGACAAAACTCTCACTCTTTGCAGATGACATGATAGTCTACCTACAGAATCCCAAGAAATCATGCAAAAAACTACTGGAAACATTTAGCAATTTTGGCAAAGTTGTAGGTTATAAAATAAACCCTCATAAATCCTCAACTTTTCTATATATGTCTAGCAAGAAACAGCAGGAAGAGCTAGAAAGAGAAATCCCATTCAAAGTAACTCAGACAATATAAAATATTTGGGAGTCTATTTGCCAAGACAGACTCAGAATCTTTTTTGAGAACAATTCTAAAACACTTCTCATACAAATTAAATCAGATTTAAATAACTGGGCAAGTATCAACTGCTAATGGATAGATAGAGCTAATATAATAAAAATGACAATTCTACCAAAACTAAACTATCTGTTTATTTCCCTAGCAATCAAAATTCCAAAAAATTAATTTGAGTTAGAAAAAATTGTAAGTAAATTCATATGGCAAAATAAAAAGTCAAGAATTGCCAGGAGCTTAATGAAAAAAAATGCAAAAGAAGGTGGCTTAGCCCTACCTGATCTAAAATTATATTATAAAGCATCAGTCATCAAAACTGTTTGGTATTGGCTAAGAAATAGAGTGGTGGACCAGGGGAATAGACTAGGTGCCAAAGCAGGAGATGATTATAGTAATCTGCTATTTGATAATCCCAAAGAGTCCTGCCATTGGGATAAAAACTCCCTCTTTGATAAAAAATTTTGATAAAAATTGCTGGGATAATTGGAAGTTAGTATGAAAGAAACTTATATTAGAACAACACCTCACACCCTTGACCAAGATAAGATCCAAATGTTTACAGGACATAGGCATAAAAAACAATACTATAAGCAAATAAGAAGATCAAGGACTAGTCTACCTGTTGGATCTATGGAAAGGAGAGCAGTTTATGACTAAGGAAGAGTTGGAGAACATCACCAAAAACCAATTAGATGATTTCAATTACATTAAATTAAAAAGCTTTTGCACAGATAAAACCAATGTAACCAAGATCAAAACAAATGTATTAAATTGGGAAACAATCTTTACAACTAATGATTCTGACAAAGGACTCATTTCTAAAATCTACAGAAAACTGAGTCATATTTTTAAACCAAAAAGTCATTCCCCAATTGACAAATGGTCAAAGGATATGCAAAGGCAATTTACAGATGAGGAGATCAATGCAATCCATAGCCATATGAAAAAATGCTCTAAATCATTAATTATTAGAGAAATGTAAATTAGAGCTTCTCTGAGGTACCACCTCATACCTCTCAGATTGGCCAATATGACCAGGAAGAATATTGATCATTGTTGGAAGGGTTGTGGGAAATCTGGGACAGGACTACACTGTTGCTGGAGCTGTGAAGTCATCCAACCCTTCTGGAGAGCTATTTGGGACTATGCCCAAAGGGCAACAAAAATGTGCATACCCTTTGACCCAGCAATACCACTACTGGGTCTATACCCTGAAGAGATGATGAAAAAGGGTGAAAACATTACTTGTACAAAAATATTTCTAGCAGCCCTGTTTGTGGTGGCAAAGAATTGGAAATCAAGTAAATCCCCTTCAATTGGGGAATGGCTTAGCAAACTGTGGTATGCGTATGTCATGGAACACTATTGTTCTATTAGAAACCAGGAGGGGTGGGATTTCAGGGAAGCTTGGAGGGATTTGCATCAACTGATGCTGAGTGAGTTGAACAGAACCAGAAAAACACTGTACATCCTAACTGCAATATGGGAGTGATGTTCAACCTTGAAGGACTTGCTCATTCCATCAGTGCAACAATCAGGAACTATAGTGTGCTGTCTGCTAAGGAGAGTGCCATCTGTATCCAGATAAGGAGCTGTGGAATTTGAACAAAGTGCAAGGACTATTCCCTTTAATTTAGAAAAAAAGACAGATATCTTATTGGCTGATCTTGTTACCTCTGAGACTTCTCTTCTCTTCTTTAAGGATATGATTTCTCTCTCATGACACCTAATTTGGATCAAGGTACAACATGGAAACAAAGTACAGACTGACAGAGTGCTTTCCATGGCTGGGCTGGGGGGAGGGAAGCAAGATTGGGGGGAAAATTGTAAAACTTAAATAATAAACTTAATAAAAAAAATAAAATAAAGAAAGTGACAGTGGAAGAACGAACAGTGATATCCTCCATCAGGTCGAAATTTATAAAGAGATTAAGGAATAAGAGAACTGACAAAAAAGCCATGAGATTTGAATGACCCTGAAGAGAACAACTCCTACAGAATGATTGAGCTGGAAATCAAATCAGAGGAGTCACATGAAGCAGAGAGTCGTGATGAAATATAAATATTCTATCAAGATGTTTGTCAGTGAAACGGTGGACAGATAGGCTCTCAGTTAGAAGTTTGAAGAGTTTGATGAAGTAAAATTGAGATTCAGATTACAGATTTACCATGCCAAAGAAAAGAGCCACAAGTTCCTTTGAGAGCAGAAAAAGATAGTTGGTAGACAAAAATAAAATTGTGAGGTATGGAACAATGAAATAAAGAGACTTTATATTGGAAGGCCTCAAATTTCCCAATAACCAGAGGACATCAAATTGAAGTTAAGTGACTTACCTTGAAAATATGGCAGATGAAGATAGCTTTGGGGGCAACTGAGAAGTGGAAAGAGTTTGAAACATTTGTTTTGGGGAAATGTGATAGGAAATGAATATGATTTAAATAAAAGTAGTTAAATAAAAAAGATGTGAAAACATCAGTAAAGTGACAATTCATGTTAATAGATTTGATATACTCAACATAACAATTTTATGATTTTCTTCAATAATTTTGGCAAACTATGAGTAGAAATGAAGAAAAGATAAATTCATAATGAATATCCTAATTATATTTTGTTTTTAGGGTTTCTAAGATGGAAATTTTCCCTGATAGGGGAATAGGTAAGTCAGATGTAATGTGAAGTCCAAAAATAAATATTTGGTGATGTCATTAAATTTCTTGACAATGGAATCCAAGATGGATAAAAGTGGCAGCAATACTTGATAATCCATCTTTGAGAGATAGCACAGGGTTAAGTGTATGAGAGTTTGTTGAAGAAAGGAAGTCAGAGTGTAACATATGAAAGGATAAAAAATTATGGCTATATGTGATTGCCTGAATTTTTGATCTTGGATCTGAATTCTTCTGATTATGAAAAGATGAATTTTAAATGTATTCTCAAATAATTGGCTGTGTCTTGAATTCATTTTTTAAATATATCATGTAATGACCTTTATTTTTACTTTTTTAGTTTATTTAAAAATTTTTTTTCATCCTTATTCACAAGTACATTTTTAAGTCACAAAATATACTTCCACCCTCCCTTCCCACTCCCCTCCAAACAGTCAGTTTAGCATTGTACATACATATATTTGGTAAACATGTTTGCAAATTAGTCATCTTGAGTATGAGGAATTACAATTAAGGGAAAGAGATACATAAGATATAATTTTATAAAATGTTCATCAGATTCTGAAGGGTTGCGTTTTTTGTTTGTTTTGTTATATTTTGTTTTGTTTTTCTTTCTCTGGATTGGGATAATATGATCCATAACCAGTCTAAAGCAGTTGTCCTAACTCACTGAACTGCTGAGTGGAGTTGCTTCATCAAGGTTGATAATCTCACAATGTCGTTGTTGTTAATGTATATATAGTTCTGTTGCTTTTGTTCCCTTCTCTCAGCATTATCTCCTGTAGGTCATTCCATGACTCTAGAGTTCAACCATTTATGGTTTCTTATAGAACAATAATATTCCAAAGTATTCATGTACCATAACTTTTTAGTCACTCCCCAATTGATGGACATCCCCTCAACTTCCAATTCTTTCCCACTAAAAAAAAAGAACTGCTATGACTATTTCGGAACATTGGGACTTTCCCCATTTTTTATGGTTTCTTCTGGATAGAGGCCTAGAATTGGATTTGCTGGATCAAAGGGAATAAAGTTTTAATGCTTTTTGAGCATATTGCTCCCCAGAATAGTTGGATCCATTCACAGCTTCACCAAAAATGCATCAATGTCCCAATCTTCCCACAGCCTCTCTAACATTGATCAGTTCCCTTTTTTTCTCATCTTGACCAACCTGACAGGTGTGTGGTGATACTACATTGTTGTTTTAATTTGCATTTCTCTAATCAATAATGCTTTGGAGTATTTTTCATATCATTATACATATATTTTTTTCTTTCTTCATTTGAAAATTGTCTATTTGTATCCTTTGATTTTTTATTAATTGGGGAATGGAATGATTTTTGAGAGGAAAAGAGCTTTGTAAAAACTATTAGTGAAAATAGCATACATTTCAACCACAAATATTTCCTATATGACAAATATTTATATTTTTCTTTAAGGTTTATAAAAAATGAGAATATATATAATATTTATATAATATATAGTATGATATGATATTATGTTATATAAACATAAGATACACAGAAGACCTCTGTGAGGCTAAGAACATTAGTAATTATGATGTTCATTCTACAAATGAGAAGTGAGGTTTTTGAGGGTCAATTTAATTGCACAAATTCACACAGAAAAGAAGTAATAGTGCTGAGATATGAATCCAATTCTTTCCTGACTACTTTCTAGATGCAATTAGTTGATACAGTAGGTAAAGCACTGAACTTAGAGTCAAAAAGGCAAGTTCAAATCTGCTTTCAGATACTTACTTGATATGTAACTATGGAGGGGAGGGGGTAAGTCACTTACCCTCAAGTTGATGTCTTCTACAGCAAAATGGAGAACATTATAGAACCTACCACCCATGAATGTTATGAGAATGAGGTAATATATTATTTGTAAAGTGTTAAGAACAATGTGCAATACAGGCTGGGTATTTAATAAATGCTTATTATTTTCTCCCTCCTTTCTTCCATCTTTTCTTCCTTCCCTCCCTTCCTCCCTTCCTCCCTCCCTCCCTTCCTTCCTCTTTCTAAAGGATTCTCTCTTCAACTTGGTCTATGCTAGATTTTCTCCATTATAGTGGTGAATAGGCTAATTAAGCATTAATTTTCTAGTTTCATATGTCCTCTGATATAGATGATCAAGTGTTGTTGAATTAATTTTTCCCTTTTCCTTTTTTGCTTTTTTCTTTCTTTTCCCTCTTTCATTCCTTCTTCCCAATATATATGATCAGTTTTGCATAATGAATTCTCAGTGTTGTCCTTTCTTTCAAAATTTGGTGGATAAGCGAGAGACATTTTGCTTTTGATAACAGTCTTAATGTAATGTTTTGCTCTTGAATAAAATATTGTTTAAAATATCAATATGATAACAATCATACTAAAATAATAATTTTAATGAAGATGGGCACAGTGTACCATGAATTTAGCACTGGGTCTGGAGTCAAGAAATGCTGGATTTAAATTCAGTTTCAAATAATAACTGTGTGATTCTGGGCAAGTCATTTAAACTTTTTTTGCCTCAATTTCGTCAACTGTGAAATGGTTATAATAATGGAATCTACCCTAGAGATTTTCTGAAGAACTAATAATAAATTGCTTATAAAATACCATAGCATCTGACCCAAAGTAGGCACTTGATACATTCTCATTTACTTCTTCCAATCAATTATGTAACAGCTAATATACTATTTACTGAGGGTAATTGCATGTAAAAGCCTACCTAGTTCATACTAATACTATTTTCAATGATTGTGAGGAAGATTCTTATAAAAATGTTTTATTTATGAGAAATAAGCTATATGAATCAGTAATTGTTGGTAGTTTCACATTTGATGTTAATTATATTAAATTTTTACTTTTTCATGTCTTTGATTTATTCTTTACAGTTTTCCCCCTTCCCTTTTCTTGTTAATTGATCCCTGAATATTTCCATAATTGTAAATATCTCCAGTATGGCTCTCTTATGTTTAATTATTGTATTCCATTTTTCCCCTTTTACTCTTATTTGATATCATATTTGCTGTTTTATTCAAGTCTAGGGAGTAAAGTATATGTGTTGACTCTACTTGATTATGAAAAAATTGCTAAAAAATGTTTACTGATCTTTTCCATTTTTATTCTACTGATATTTTGACTACCATTTTCACCATTAAATGTACTTTGGATGAATTTGTTAATTGGATATTTTCCCCTTGAAGACATAGTCTTAGTTTGGCCACCTTCCTGCAGTTACTGAATGTCTGAAACTGTATTTCAGCTGAAATCTTCCTGAATTCAGGTCTAGGACCCTACCTTTTGTTTGAATAACTCAAGATACAGTAGTTTTATTATACATCCTATTTCTTTCCTAATTTTATTCTTGCTTCCAACTCTCTATTAATTTTGATTTTTTTTCCTAAGAAGTCTATGGTGTGAATGACCAGGTAGAGCTGTCAGGAAACAGAAATGAATCATTTCCTGCCTGTTAAAATATAATCAATTTTATTTTTGTGTGATTTTATTCTGAGCTCATCATGTTCAGTGCCAACTCATGCTTTTCTCAAACAAAGCAATCATGATATATAAACATGAGGTTTCCGTGTAGTGTATAAATCTCTAGGCTTCTGACTCATATTTTTTGATACATTTCTCACCATTTTAACCTATATTCACCTTTTAATTGATGTTATAAGGTATCAAAGTAATTTTTATTTTATTTAGGGAATATTTCTCTTTTGCATTGCATTAGGCTTGGAAAAAGATGTTAGTGTATATTCTGCAATTACTTTCATTGGAGTCTTTTTTGCAAATGCTTTTCATGAGCATTACATAGCATATAAATTGTTTCTTTTTTACCTTTAGGCATAAGAATAGAATCAATTCTGACAAATCTTTCCTTTTTCTGTGCAAGAAGTCCCCTGTGAGCCATACTTCTATTTAGCTGCAACTTCCTCCTTTTTTCTAGTTTTGTTTATAGCACAAATGTCAAGATTCATATGATTCACTTCCTCCAGCACTATCTCCCCTCATTGATCCCTGAACAAGGATCTCATATTTAGACTAGCCAACAGCAAAGTAAAAGCTTATAGAAAACCTAAAAACAACATGACCCCTTTTTCCTATGCCATCATCACTTGAGAAATAGAAGGGGATTGTACATAATTATAGGTCATTTTGTGGTTTTCTTCATTTCAGGGATTGGCATAAGCAAGAAATGCATCTTAGGCAAGTCAGTCAACAGCTGAACCTTTGTAATATAGGTTAGCTTCATCTTCACAAAGAAGACTTGTTCTCAATTTTCAGGACTACAGGTCCATATGACAATCATCTGCATGGAGTTGATAGTTGGAGTTCGGTGCCAAGAACTGGAATTTCTTTTAAAAATAATTTTCATTAGTGTGAATTTTTAAAGTTTTAAGTAACATAAGCATTTCCTATGCAAAGAAGAATAGAAAATAAAAATTATAGAGCAGAGCTCAAATCTTTCCAATGTTATATAAATTGCATCAGCAAATATTTTAGAAATATTCTAACCTACTTTATTGATTTTACATATATCAGAGACATATCTAATGGGAAATTTGCAAAACTGAACAAGACTTTAACTTCCATGTTAAATTCAATATGCTAAATCCTCTTTTTCTTTTCTTTATATAAGTAATTCTACATATCTATTAATCTTTCCAAGTTTACTCTAATAAAAATGATTTTATTTTGAAATTAATATTGAACTTGACATTTTATAGCTATGACTGTCATAAAGATGGTTCTCAAAACTTCTTCCGAGAATTTCTTCTTCAATTGTCTTCTAGGCTTCGTCTTTACTCAAACCTGTAGTCATCTTCAACTAAATTCCATATCTTTCCGCTGATACTGGCTCTTCTTCCTAATTTTTCTTTTTTTCATGGTATTATACATAAAAGTGTCACTAAATTGTAAACTTTGAAGATTTCTCCTTAAATTTCTCCTTGACTTTGAACCTTTATATTTCATCATTCATTATATCCTGCCAACTCTTTCTCTTCACCATTGCTTAAAACTAACTTAATCTTTTTCTTTGCCAATGAAACCACTCCAGTTCAGGGTCTCCTTATTTTCACTTTGATAGTTATAATAGACTTATATTTTGAGTCCCAATCTAGAAATTTTGTCTTTTCAATTCAATTTACCCCTTACTGCTAAATTAGCATTTTTAATGCTCAGGTCTCTAAGCATTGATATATAGATTTCTCCATTGCACTGCTCAAAAACATTTTATATCTCCCTTTTTCTGCTTACCTGAACATTGAAGACCTCCATATTATAAATTTAATCTACATTTCCAAATTAACTGACATGTTTATCTTTGACATAGTTCCATCAGCCAACCAATGGTCATTTCTTTAATAACTTAGCAAGCACAAAGAGTTGTGCTTAATGTGATACATTGACGATGCTATTCTCTGTGGCTGAATCTACTTGCTATATCATTATGTAGTAAAATGCTACCTCTTCCAATAAATTTTCTTTCAGTCTAAAATCTTATCTATTTTATAAAAGATTATGCAATCATAAACTTGCAGCTGAATGTTACTTCAGAAATTAAGTGTAAACTCTTTATTTTATAGGTGAAGACCCTGAGGCCTATAGAAATTAAATCATTTGCTCAGGTTTATATAACTAATAAGGATCAGGAGCAAGATTGAAACCACATTTTCCTGTATTGAAGTCCAGTGCTCTTTCCATAACTTCATAGTATCATATTAGTATCTTTCTTATTCATGTATCAGATAATTTTTTTGCAAGGCAATGGGGTTAAGTGACTTGCTCAAAGTTATACAGCTAAGTAAGTATTAAGAGTCTGAGGCCACATTTGAACTCATGTCTTCCTGACTCTAGGACTGGTGCTCTATCCACTACACCACCTAGCTGTCCCCAGATTTATTTTTACAATATTATTAACCATATATAGTGTTATTGCCTTTACTAGGCTATGATGTCCTTAAAGAAAGAGGTATTGTTTTCTTTACACCTTCCATAGAATATTGATGATATTATGAACCTAATAAATGTTTGTTTAATGAGTAAATAAATGAATTAATGAATTACCAGGAGTAAGGAAATCTAGTTTTTTAATCCATGATCTCATGTAGGCAATTTTTATCAGCGGGAGTTTTCAGTGTGATCATTTATATGCAATTGCTACAAATCAGAGATTGATTTATTATTTTATTGTCTAGACTTAAAATGACTAAAATGTGAATAACTGAGATTAAACATAAAAGTGCATCCTGGGTACATTTTTCCCCTTGGTAAGTCCACTGTTAAATACTGTTAAGATCCCCAGGATCCCTAGTTTTAATCCAAATAATGAGTTAGGAGATAAAAGATTTAGAATTAAGAAGAGGAATAAGATGCCATTTATTCCAATTTTCTCATTTATAAATGAGAAAATAGAGGTCTAGAAATATAAAGTATCTTGCCCAATGACAAACAAATGATGAATGGTAAAGACAAAGAAATCAAAAGGCATGACTACAAATCTACTCCAAATATTCAAGTCATCTATTTGCAATTCTAACATTTTCCACTCTGCCATGCTGCTTCTTGTGAGACATTGGGTAACCTCTTCAGTTTCTCTGGGCCTCAATTTCCTCTTCTCTAAAGCAATTCTATTAAAATCTTTATTAAATGAATTTTTATAAGAAAGAAAAGTAAATACTAAAACACTCAAAAATATTATGAACTCTTTCTCATTCTCCATAAATATCTTTGTTTATGTGATTCTATATGTTCAATGATATCTTGTTGATGGATTTTGTTTACAATAACCTAAAATTCTAATTAAAATTTCAAATTTTCAAAGTATCATGTGGATTATTATTTATTAATTTTATTTTGTTCTTTTCATCTAGTCATAGGATAATAAATCAGAGGACTGTGCCGCTAATACTGTCCTAATGTTAGAACATGTCAAAAAATGGCTCTTGGAATGCTCAGGTGCACAGCCTGAGGTAGGAATATAGATGGAGACAGTCTGTTCACATAGTAGAATGAGTTTTCATGGATATTACTGCAGGTAATATGCTATAAGAAAAGAAAATAAGAGATACTCCATTTAAAAATAACTCTATATAATATGAAATGTCTTGATAGACAATTGGCAAAACAAACTCCCTAGCTATGTAAATAAGGTTATAAGAAATGTTTGTACAAAAAGGCAATTGTTTATGATCAATAGGGCCAGTATAATAAAAAACAACTTTAATAAAATTATATATATATATATATACATATATATATATATATATTCAATGGTATCCCACTTAAATTACCAAAAATATTTTACTGTATGAAATATTAATAACAAAATTCATTTGAAAGAAAAAAGTAAAGAATATCAAAGGAATTAAAAATATAAAAATGTAAAAGAAGGACATTTAATAGCAGCAGCTCTTTATTATAAGAATGCAATTATCAAAACTGTCTGGAAGGCTAAAAATTAGAGAAGATATACAATTTACAGAAGCAAAGAAATATAGTAATCTTGTTTTTGACAATTTTGAGGACTCAGGGTTTTGGAATAAGAATTCATTGTTTGGCAAAAATTATTGGTATCACTGGGATATTTTGGCAGAAATTAGGTTTACACAAATATCTTATATAATATACTAAAATATAATGAAAATGGTAGCTATCCTACCTCTAAAGAGACACATTATAAGGAAAAATGCAAGCGTATGGAATATGAATAGTATGGAATCTATTGGACTTATGAACTGGTAAACAATTAGGCATAAACATATGAATCAGACCATTGATTAATTGAACTACTGGAGTATTATTGCTTGTATCAGTTCACTGAAGAGCATCTGTTTATCACTGGTATGTAATTTCCATTTGTCTTTTTTTCCCAAGTAATAACTTGTCATAATATTTTCAGAAGTTACTTTGCTTCATTCTTTGGTACTCCATATTTAGAGGTAAGCTAAAAATGGCTTCCGGCAGAGAGATTATAGCATTCTTAATATTATATTTAATTGATAGCAAAGAAAATAGCCATTAAATATTTATATGCTCCTTCACCCCCAGTGAGATACCAAACTATCTAACTATCTATCTATCTATGTATGTATCTATGTATGTATCTATCTATCTATCTATCATGTATCTATCTATCTATATTTATATTGGTATATATATATATATATATATATATATATATATATATATATATATATATATATAAAATGACCTAACAATAATTGAAAAGGAAATTTAGTTAGATTTTGAAAATTTAATTGCAGCATCAATGTTTTTGACTACCCAGAAACATGAGAAATTATAGACAGGAAATATATGTCTTCAGTAATAAAATATCATAAGATCAATGAATTCAGTGCAGGAGGTGGTAATTAGTTGTTCTCTTTCATGTCAGAACAGAACAAAAAATAATGGAATCAAATAAATGCAGGCAACATTTAGATGCTAATAGTAGAAAGACTTTCTGGTAATAAGGTTTGGTAGCAATCTGCAATACATTTAAGTCAAAGGTTAATAACTTTTTAGAAAGATGGGACCATTGAGGTATTTTGCTTTTCTTTACATCTCCATTAATTAGTACAGTATCTAGCATGCTGAAGGCACTTAAATGTTTATTGATTAATTCACTAGACCAGCTCACCTCATTTTACAGATAAAGATACTAAGGATTAGGTGAATTAATTGATTTCTCCAAGGTCACACAAGAAGAATCAGAGACAAGATTTGAAACTCATTTTATGATACTAAATCCACTACTGTTTCTGATGAATCTTTTTTTTTTCCTTTCTAGATTCTAAAGAGAAATAGAGCTAAATGGCACCTTCAAATAGAATAGAAATAATGCTGTCAGGCGTGGCTAGGTGGCACAGTGAATAGAGCACCAGCCCTGGAGTAAGGAGTACCTGAGTTCAAATCCTGCCTCAGACACTTAGTAATTACCTAGCTGTGTAGCCTTGGGCAAGCCACTTAACCCCATTTGCCTTGCAAAAACCTAACAAAAACCCTAAAAAAATGCTGTCCAGATATGCTAAATAAACTAGAAGATCTTTTAGGACCACTTTCAGCAGGATAAATATATAACGTCATTTTATCTACCTTTTTTTTTTACCTAAATCTGGAAAATAATCACCATTCTCATTTGTTCCTTAATAAAAAACAATAATGCAGAGGTAAAAATCTAAACAGACATGAACCATTTATTTTGAAAATAGTTCATTTGTACATGGTTGTTTATATGTTTTCTCTCATTAGACTACAAGCATTTTAGGACAAGTCTTATCTTTTGACTTTTTTTTAATATTGTTAGAACTCAATATAGTGCCTCATACTTAATACAGACTTAACAAATGACTTATTCAATAGAAGAAAAACTTAAAATTACTTGACATGAATTCGCAGATACTTTAAGAAGGAAGGAAAATCTAGTTTCTGATCCAAGTGGAGAAAATAAACATTCAAAGTCAAGACAGTTTGAGCTGATGATCACAAAAATCACAGAATTTGAAGAAAGTATATCAGGGATCATTTAATTCACTTCCATTTGTTTAATAAACAATGAAACCAAGGACTAGAAAAGTCAAGACTTACTTTTTCATCATATATACATAATAAATTTGAATAACAGAATTTAAACTCAAGTATTTTTCCCCATATCCAGTGATATCTTCAGCATAGCACAACACCTCTTTTTTTTAAAAGGTAAATTTTAGATGGTATATAAGTAAAATTCATTTTAAATTATTCCTATGTCTAAATGACATTAACATATCCATTTGAAAGGAAAAAATGATTTAATTAATGTGCATTTTATCTAAGCATTTAATTCCTAAAAGTTGAGTTGTGATTACTTGAACTAATAGCAGCATCTTTGCAAAGCAATACTGAAAGATACTAGCACCACAATTGCTAGTTTACAATTATATAGAACTTTATTGTGATAGTATACATGTGCTCCATTATCTCATTGGATCATCCTGCAATTATATTTAGGTAGTATAATTATTAGTACATTCATTTTCTACATAAGAGGATGAAAGTAGGATATGACATTGGTAATACTCTTTACTTCATTATGAAAAATGGCATAAAATTTTTCACTAATGATATAGCTGACCAGAAAAGGAGAAGGATTTAGAGGAACCAAGAAAAGGAAGATATTCTAGATATAATTCTTGATAGATTTGATGTTCAATGTAAGGTTAAGAATGGTAGAATCATTTGGGATTAAATCAGGCAATAAGCATTTAAGTCCCTGCTATGTATGAGACTCTACTGAGTGTTAGGGACACAAAGAAAGACAAAAATAGTACTTGTATTAAATTGCAATCTAATGAGAGAGGCAACATGTAAACAGTCTTGTGCAAATGAGCCACATAATCATCAAAAGAAACTACTAGAATGAAGAGGGTTTATAAAAGTTTCCTCTAGCAGGTGAGGATTTTATCCAGAAATTGAAGGAAGATTGAGAAACCAAGAGGCAGAGATAATGAGAGATTTTCTAGGCATGTAGGACAACCAGAGAAAATGTCTGGAGACAAGAGATGAAATGTCTTGTTCATAGAAAAACTATTATTGCTCACAGAGAACAATGCTTATAAAAAGTGAGCAAAACTTGACAATGACATTACATTTTTGGACAAATCATTGCAGGAAGTTCAAAAACAGCATAGACTAGATCATATTGAATAAATTACTTCAGGTGAACCAAACTCAAAGTGATTTTCTTGTAGTGCTCCTCTACTACAAAAAAAAAATTGTCCAGGACTGGTCTTATGGATAGGCAAAGTAGACAAGTGTGATTTGAAGTAAACCAAAGGTCTTTGATCTATTAAAATTGAGTTGGAGTCAAGATAGAAGAGTAAAGGAAGGCACTTGTGAGCTCTCCCCAAACCACTTCAAATACTTTGAAATAATGGCTCTAAATAAATTCTTAAAGGTCAGAACTCTCAAAAAGACTGAATGAAGCAATTTTCTGTGTCAAGACAACTTGGAAGATGGTCAGGAAGGGTCTGTTTCTCCAGGATGAGAGAGGAGTGCAATACAACTCAGCCACAATGAAGTGAACCAGCCATAAAAATCCAGGAAGAGACAATGGGGCCACTGGGGTAAGTAGTAGTGGTGAGGATTTCCAGAACTATCAACTCAGAGATTGTCAAGGACATCTTGGAAGATCATTAGGAAAAATCTGCTGCACCAAAGACAAAGTGGAGTACAGTCAGTGCAGGTCTCGGCAGTGAAGACTAGACCTCTGTTGACCAGGAGCAGTCCTTGAGAGACACTGAATCAGCCTTGACAGCTGCTTCTAGAGTTCTTGGTCTCCAGATGGTAAGAGAATCAGAAGGAGGCTACAGGGATCTCTTTGACCCCTGTGGTAGGACTCTGGTGCTTTGCCCATATTCTACTCTGGGTTGCAGTCTTGTATCAAACTTCCAGGAAGAGAAGGAACATTAGTACAATAGACATTACTACCAAAATGGAATAGGGGATCTTACCTCCATTTCCAGGGCAGAAAAGAGAGTTTGTGGTTATCCACAGAAAAGTTCACAGAGCAGTACAGCAAAAACCTCTCCATCTTGGGAGAATTGAAAACTTGCAGGTCCCTAGAAATATTTCTGAAAACAACTGCACAAACCCCCAGACACTTAGGACAGTGTGCTGTCCACTTTGGAAACAGAGCCCAAACTTAAGAAAGAGTTAAAATTGTCATAGTGTGGGGAAAGGAGAAAACAGCAAAATAAAAAAATAAATTCTTACCACAAACAGTTGCTATGTAATAAGGACAATCAAAACACAGATTCAGAAGATAAAGTCAAAGCACTTACATCCAAAGACTCCAAGAAAAATATGAATTGGTCCTTGTCCATATAAGAGCTCAAAAAGGATTTTGAAAATCAAGTAAAGGAAGTAGAGGGAAGAAAAATGAAAGTTATGTGGTAAAATCATGAAAATCAAAGCAGCAAAATTGTGAATAGGAAAACATCTTAAAAACCAGACTAGGCTAGATGGAAAAAGATGTCCAAAAAACCATTGAGGAGAAGAATGCCTTAAAAAAGCAAAAATGGTCCAATGTAAAAGGAGATAGAAAAGCTGCCTGAAGAAAATAATTTGGAAAATATAGAATGAAGAGAAGCTCATGACTTTGTGAAAAATCAAGAAATAATAAAACAAAACAAAAAGAAAAAAATTAGAAGAAAATGTGAAACATCTTATTGGAAAAATAACTAACTTTGAAAGTAGATCTAGAAGAGCTAATTTACAAATTATCAGACCATCTGAAAGTCATTATCAAGAAAGAGCCTAGACAACATCTTTTAAGAAATTTTCAAGGAAAAATACACTGCTATTCTACAAAGAGGGTAAAATAGAAATTCTAAGAGTTGAAAGAAATTGAAAGAAGCACCTTCTAAAAAAGATTTCATAATAAAAACAGCCTGGAATATTGTAGCCAAATTTCAGACCACTCAGGTCAAGGAGAAAATATTACATGTAGTTTGGAAGAAACAGTTTAATTATCATGGAATGATAGTCAGGATAACACAAGATTTATCATCTTCTACATTAAGGGATCATAGGTCCTGGAATATGATATTCCAAAAGTCAAGAATCTTGTATTACAAACAAGAATCAACTTCCGAGCAAAACTGAACATTATCGGGGAAAGTATTTCCTCCTAAAAGCTACCCTAGACAATGAAGAAATTCCAATACTAAATACATATGCACTAAATGGTATAGTTTCCAAATTCTTAGACGAGAAGTTGAAAGAGCTATAGGAAGACATAGACAACAAAACTCTACTGGTGGGAGACATCAATATCCCACTCTCAGATTTAAACAAATCTTACCATCAAATAAACAATAAGTAAGTTAAGGAGGTAAAAAGAGGAAATCAATGAACTAAACATGCAACTAAAAAATTTAGAGGAAGAACAAATTAAAAACACCAAATTAAATACCACATTAAAAATTCTAAATATTAAAGGAGAACTTAATAAAATCAAAAGCAAGCAAAATATTGAACTAATAAAACCAGTTGGTTTTATGAAAAACCAATAAAACTGACAAACCTCTGGTTTATTGGTGAGCTCATTACCAATGAGGAGGACATTAAAGTAATAATTTGAAATTAATTTGTCCAACAGTATGGCAATAAATTTGATAATCTAAGTGAAATGGATGAATATTTACAAAAATATAACTTGCCCAGTTTCAATGAAGAGGAAATTTAAAAACCTAAATAACACCATCTCAGAAAAAGAAATTTAACAAGCCATTATTGAACTCCCTAACAAAAAAATCTCAAAGGCCAGATGGATTCACAGGTGAATTCTATCAAACATTTAAGGAATAATTGATTCCAATTCTATATAAACTCTTTGAAAGAATAGGTGAAGATGGAACTCTATCTAACTCTCTCTATGACACAAATATGGTGCTGATAACCTAAACCAAGAAGAGTTAAAACAGAGAAAGAAAATTATAGACCTATCTCCCAATGAATATAGATGCCAAAATATTAAATAAAATCTTACCAAAATTATTACAGAAAGTTATCACTACGATAATACACTATGACCAAGTAGGATTTATCCCATGAATGTAGGGTTGGTTCAATATTAGGAAAACTGTTAAAGTAATTAACTAGATCAATTACAAACCTATCAGAAATCATATAATTATATAAATAGGTGCTGAAAAAGCCTTGAACAAAATGCAGCACCCATTCCTACTAAAAACAGTAGAAACAATAGAAATAACTGGATTGTTCCTTAGAATAATAAGCAGTATCTATCATAAACCATCACCAAGCATTATATGCAATGAGAATAAGCTAGATGCATTCCCAATAAGATCGGGGGGCAGGGAGAAGGATTCCTATTATCACCACTGCTATTCAATATTGTATTAGAAATGTTAGCTTCAGCTATAAGAGAAGAAAAAGAAATTGAAGGAATTAGAATTGGGAAGGAAGAGACAAAACTCTCAATCATTGATGACACGTTGTTATACCTAGAGAATCCCCCAAAATAATCTAAAAAACTACTAGAAATAATTAGCAGATTTAGCAAAGTATCAGGAAGTAAAATATGCCCTCATAAATTCTCAGCATTTCTATATATATTACTGGCAAGACACAGCAGAAAGAGCTTGAAAGAGAAATCCCATTCAAAGTACCTTCAGACAATATAAAATTTGGGGGGAGAGTACCTACCAAGGCAGACTCAGAAAACAATAATAAAACACTTCTCAATAAATAAATAAAACAATTAAACAAACAAACAAACAAATAAAATCAGACTTAAATAACTGGGCAAATATCAACTGCTCATGGGTAGATTGAGCTAATAGAATAAAAATGACAATTCCACCTAAATTGAACTACATTTTTAGTGCCCTACCAATCAAAATTCCAAAAATTTACTTTAATGAGTTAGAAAAAATTGTAAGAAAATTCATATGGAGAATAAAAATGTCAAGAATTTCCAGGAATTTAATAAAAAAAAAGTGCAAAGGAAGATGGCTTTGCCCTACCAGATCTAAAATTATATTATAAAGCATCAGCCATCAAAACTGTCTTGTATTGGCCAAGAAATAGTGAGGTGCATCAGTGGAATAGACTAGGTGAAAAGAGATAGCAGGAAATGCTTATTGTAATTTACTGTTTGATAAACCCACAGAGTCCTGCTTTGGGAATAAAAACTCTCCCTTTGATAAAAAATAATTGGAAAAATTGGAAATGAATATGGCCTGGATTAAAGCAACCCCTCACACCCTATACCAAGATAAAATCAAAATTGATACAGCATTTAGACAAAAAAAGACAATATTATAAACAAGCTAGGAGATCAAGGAATAGTTTAAGCTGTCAGATATATGGAAAAGGAAGCAGTTTATGACCAAGGAAAAGGTGGAGAATATCAATAAAAACAAACTAGATAATTTTGAGTACATTAAATTAAAAAAACTTTTGCACAGACAAAACCACTGTAACCAAGATCAAAAGAAAGGTAATAAATTGGGAAATAATTTTAACTAGTGTTTAAGAAAAAGGACTCATTTCTAATGTATGTATATATCTGAGTCAAATTTATTAAAAAATCAAGCCATTCCACAATTGACGAATGGTCAAAGGATATGCAGAGGCAATTTATAGATGAAGAAATCAAAGCGATCCATGGTCATATGAAAATTTGTTCTAAGTCATTACTTATTAGAGAAATGCAAATTAAAGCATCTATGAGGTACCACCTCACACATCTCAGACTGGTCAAAATGACCAGAAAGGACTATGATCAATATTGGAAGGAATGTGAGAAATCTAGAACTCTAATACATTGGTGGAGCTGTGAACTCATTCAACCTTTCTGGAGAACAATTTGGAAATTCACCCAAAGGGTAATAAATATGTGCTTACCCTTTTATCTAACAATACCACTACTGTGTTTATACCCTGAAGAAATCATGAAAACGGGTTAAAAACATCATTTGTACAAAAATATTCATAGCAGCTCTGCTTGTGGTGGCAAAGAATTGGAAATTAAGTGAATGTCCATCTGGGGAATGGCTGAACAAATTGTGGTATATGTACATTATGGAACATTATCACTCTATCAGGAAACCAGGAGAGATGGTAATTCAGAAAAGGGAATTTCAGAAGAAATAAGGATTTGTATGAACTGATGCTGAATGAGATGAGCAGAACCAGAAGAACATTTTACACCATAACAGCAACATGGGGTTGATGATCAATCTTAATGGAATTTCTCATTCCATCAGTTCAACAATAAGGGACAATTTTGGGGTATCTGTGATGGAGAATATCACCTTTATCCAGAGAAAGAATAGTGGAGTTTGAAAGAGACCAAAGACTATTACCTTTAATTTAAAAAAAAAACCTTATCTTATTGTGTAATTTTGCTATCTCATTTTATTTTTTCCCTTAAGTATATGATATCTCTCAACACATTCAACACAGATCAATGTATAGCATGGAAACAATGTAAAGAGTAAAAGACTGTCTTCTGTGGGGGGGTGGGGGAAGTGAAGAGAGATTAGGGGAAAATTGTAAAATTCCAAAATAAATTAATTAATAATTTAAAAAATTACCTAATCACAAGGCATTGAAAAAATGCACATTAAAAAAATTCTTAGGTTTTACCTTATATCTAATGGATTGTCTACTAAGACAGAAAGAGAAAATGATAAATGTTGAATGAGATGTAGGGAATATAAGTCATTAATACACTACTTGGAAGAGTTGTAAATTAAATTAAATTGAATTAAAAATTCTGTAGAGCACTCTATGCCTAAGAGGTAATAAAAACATACATACCCTTTGGTCTAGCAATACCACTAGTAGGTCTGTATTCCAGAAGAGATGGAAAACAAAAAGGAAATTGACCTATATATGTAAGGATATTTATATTATCTCTTTTCTAGAGGTATGGACCTAGAATTTGAAGGGATACCCATCAGATGGAAAATAGTTCAACAAATTGTGGTACATGATTATGATGGAATACTTTTCTGCTATAAGTAATGATGAACAGGATGCACTCAGTAAAACCTGGAAAGATTAAATGAGTAGATGCGGTGGAAAATGTACAACGTGCAAAGTAACAGTGATATTGTAGGATGATAAGATGTGAATGACTCTTTTTCTCAGCAATGCTCTGATCCAGGACTACTTTAAAGGACTTATGATAAAGAATCCTATTCATTCCCATAGACAGAACTGATGGTGGGAGGGTCTGAATAAAGATTAAAACATACGTATTTTTCTTGAGAATTCTTTCCTTTGGGGAGGGGAAATCTATGTTTCCTTTCTTTTTAAATTTTTTTCTATGTTTACTTTCACAACATGATTTGCTTTTCCAATGAGAGAGAGTAGGGTGTAAAGGTGGGGGAGAATTCAGAACTCCAAGATTTAAAAAGGAAAGTAAATCCTTAATTTTTACATGTAATCAAGGAAAATTAAAATAAAATATATCAAAAAGAAAAAAAAGAATTCAAGAGTGGGCAGACTTCAGAAAATCCAGGAAAATCTCCCATGAATTTGTTCTGAATGAAGTAATCAGAACTAGGAGAACATGGTACACATTGATAGCAAAATTGTTAAATGATCAACTATAATGGATGAAGCTCCTCTCAGTAGTCAATGATCAACCCCAATTCCAAAGATTTGTGAAAAAAGTACCATCTCCATCCAAAGCATACCAAAGCATACTATTTTCACTTTTTAAAACTGTTTTATGTTTTTTTTTTCCTTTTTCTCTTTTTTCCTGTTGAGTTTTGATTCTTCCTTCTCTAGAAGACTAATATGGAAATATGTTAAACAAGAGTTTACATGTTAAACCTGTATCAGATTACTTGCTGTCAGGGGGATGGGGGAAGGAAATGAAGGAGGTAAAAACATGTGGAAATCAAAAGCTTGCAAAAAGATAAATATTGAAAATTATCTTTGCAAATAATTGAAAATATAAAATAAAATAGAATTTTTTTAAAAAAGTGATTTGACTGAACTCAAAGCAGATTTGGACTGTGTGTGTGTGTGTTTGTGTGTTTGTAGTGTGTGTGTATGTGTGTCTGTGTGTAGTATATGGGGGGCATGAAATGAATTTAAAACATAAAACTTTTAAGCAGCTTTCTCTCAAGGAGGAACTGAATAAACTGAAATCTAGTCAAACATTTTCAAGCAAAGCCACATATCATTTTATGATTTTTTAAGTAAATCCCTGTATTTCTCTGGCCTAAGTTATATCATTTGAGGTTAACTAGGGGACTAGACAATCTTTTATCTCCTGTGTCATATGATAACACAAGTATATCATTAAACATCCATTCTCTTTCAATGCTCTACAGTTCAGCCTTCTCTGATATTTGCCTTGTGTAGGCAACGCGAGATCAAGCTGATCAGACAGCAGACAAGTGGTGGGCAGGTTCTTTGAAATCCCCATTCTCTGGCAGGTACATGTTGTGGCCCGTTTACCTTTAGCACCGTGCCATCTTATTGTCCTGAATTGCCACCACAGTAACATCTGTGCAGCCTGCTGCAGGTTTCACCTTTGGGAAATCTACACTCTGACAGGAAAAGAGTCTTTACCTTACAGAATTCTTCAGCTATGTTTGGGAAAACAAACATGTTCTTCCAGATGGATTAGTGGAGCTTTTCAAAATTGATTCAGGCACCTGACTAATTCCAGTTCTGGCTTTTTGCCAGTAGTCCCTGCACAGAGGATGGAAAAAAAGAGAGGAATCTGACCCTGTAACCTGCTCTTACTCCAAGGTTAGCTCTGGATAAGGGATATTTTTTTTTAAATAAATCCTGCAATGCAGCAACACTTCTCTGACTTAATTTTCACTCATCTTTCTAAAATTGTCCTGAAATTCTTTTGAGTCTCTGTTTAAAAATCTTATTTGGATGATATTTTAAAATATGCTAATCTGGTGTAAATCAATTCCATACTCATAAGTAGCCAAAACTATTCCTAGGCCAGGTGGGTTGGAGTTCAACGGTAAAGAGACAATTTGAGAAGGGAAGGGGGTGATTGAGTATATTGAGTGTAGAAGTGTATTGAATGACAATAGTAACAAAAATGGACTTATCCATATTAAAGATTTTTTGGACCTGATCCTGGGTGACAGGAAAATCATCTAATTTATGTACATTCTGCATTGGTATATTGCATAATTGGGAGCAGGCTTTCCTCTCATCAGCTGCTTAACAAAAACTGTTTGCCTCTTTAAAACTACCTGAATGAGTATGGTGAATTTTCTTTTCAGCATTCATTTAAAGGGTAAAAGACTTCTTCTTTCACACAGTGAATGATACCAGGTAGTAAGAGGCAGGGGCCTGAGGGTGACACTTCACACTCCCTAACTGACTATCCCAGGGAGAATCCAGGCTTCAAATTTAGTTCTTATTTTGTTTGTAATTTGAATTTTAGAAAAGAGAGGGGAGTCCCTAACACCAGAACTCAATCCTATAGGACCCCAGAAAGGAGAAATCCAATCTGAGCTGCAGCAGTGGACTCACATAAAGCGTCTACTCATGGACTAGTTTCCTTTCCCAGTAGTAGTTCCCAATTGCCTCTCATTTGAGTGACAGCAGTTTAAAATTGTCAAGGCATATAACAAATTCCATTACATCAGTAACACAGAGGAGATTCTTAGCCATGAGGACAATCAGATATGGAGGGGAAGGTCTTCCCATAGAGGTCCTTATGAAAGTAAATAGGGTAATCCACAGCTAGTGGATTTTAAGTTGAGGCATAAAGAAGAAAATCATCAGCACATCATTTTCTTTTCCCTCACCATGTCAAAGCAATGAGTGTATGAGTTTTGTGAATTACTGTCTTGCTATGCATATTCCTATATATACATATATATATATATTTATATATGTATATATAGGTAGATGAATAAATAAGTACATGAATGCTAGGGTAGGATTTAGGCAAAGAAGGCACCACAGAAGTCATGTAGCCCAACTTCATTATTTTATAAGTTTTAAAAATGATGCACACAGATAAATGACTTATCTAAATTATACAAATATTGAGATTCAGAATCAGAACTCATATCTTTTGATTTCAAAGCTACTATTCTATGCCTCTACCTTGGTTTACAATAGCAACACTGGAGAGGTAGCTTTGATGTTGTTCAAATAAAATATATGTTTTAAAACAAGAATTTGTTTCTTTCAAGGTCCAACTTCTAATATGAAACATAATTGAGGTTTACTAAATATATACTGAATGAATGAATGAATGAAAATTTGAATATATAGGACTTATTTTTCCTTGTCCTCTTTTTCCTTGTCCTCTGCTCTATCTTTATCCATCCTTGATTTTTATTTGTCTGTCAACTCAGTATACTCAAAAGCTAAAATCCAACACTTTGTGTTGCTGTTATTGTTGTTTCCCAAACTAATGTTTGGGGAGACACATAGAATTATTAGATAGAAGTAAAGGTTCCAACATTTAGAGTAAGGAAGATTTCCTCCCACCACTTTTCCCTAAATCCTCCACAACTTTGGGGATAGTAAAAGAATGAGGAGTAAAGAAAGGAGAAAGAGATTCAAGGGACGTTGAAATTAAATTTCTTGCTGCTAAGGTACTCAAAGTTAGAGTAATAATAAGAGATTTTAAGTTTTGTTATTAAGTTAGCATACAACTTATTTGATCCCCGGTGTAGTTCTACAACTGACATACTGAAATATGTGCCTATATGCAGATATCTATCTATCTATAAATAAAATGACCATAATTATATTCACCAGTTCACATACACACATACATACACACATTTATATATATATATATATATATATATATATATATATATATAATTATGATCATTTTAGATAAAGAAATTGAAGCAAAGACTGGTGAAACCAACTGACTATTATGGTTGATAAGCATCAGAGAATGTATTCACAGAATCATAGCTGAATGGTTCCTCAGAGGAATCTGGTCCAACACCATCTGAATAACTTTCTCAATCATTTTAGGGAAGCTGTGAATCTCTACATTATCTTTGGAAAATAATTTGGGATTTTAAAAATAGTTATAAAGATGTCAATGTACTTTGACTAAAATGTTGATGAAGTTCCTTAACATACTAAAATATTTACAATGACACTTCTTTTGAGGTAGGAAACAATTGGAAACAAAGTAAATGCTCATTAACTTTAGAATGGCTAAACAAATGACTGAATATGAATATATTGGAATGTTAATGTGCTGTAAAGACAAATATGGTAAATACAGAGATTTCTGGTAAGGCACAAAATGAAGTAAGCAGATAATCCAGCAATATTTACTAAAACAATTTAAATGGGAGAACTAAGAAAAAAAATAAATGCTGCGAAATTACAAAGAATAAAACTGATCTAAAGAGATGACAATCTCTCCTGATGTCTTTAGGTGAGAAGTTTGTGGAGGTAGAATATAGATTATATCTTCAGATTTTTCTTTTATATATTGGATAGTATTATTTATTTTTCCTTCTCTCTTCCTTTTTTCCTTCTTTAAAAATATTGTTACATGAGAAGATTCTGGAAGAATGAGATGAGGAGGAATATTGGGAAATGTGAGGTAATAGAAAAACAGAAGACATAAATATTTGAAATGTAGAATAATACAAATACTTAGAAAGAAATTTCTCTCCAAATGGCTATCCAGTCTTTATGTAAACTTTCAGTGAACAAAAATCCTATCTTTCAAGGTACCATATGTCATTTTGGAACAATACACAGTGTTAGGGAACATGCCCCTTTGTAACTCCCAACCATTGCTCTGATTTCTGTTCTTTGGACCCATGAAGACCTAGTCTAATTTCTCTTCCATCACATCTGCATATAAAAATCAGGAATCAATATCAAAGGAATAAAGATTTGAGTACCAGTAACTGATAGCACTGGAGCCTAGATTTTCAGAGACCACTTATATGGACTGGGTCAAGCAAAAAGTTTTGTTGCCATGGAAATAAAGAAGTTTTAGATTACATAATGACTGAGAGTAAATATGTTATTTTTCTGGAAACAGAATTTTTCAAAGTTAATAGGCATTTTATTCCACTTGAAAGCATCTTATATATTTTTCACTTCTTTAATGCGTCTGTGCTCTATTGACAATGGACTCCTTCCAATGGTGCAGCTCACTGCCCATCCATGACTTCTCATCCTGGCAGTATCCCTTTTCTATAAAGCTTAGAATGGGTGGTTGGTTTCCATCAATTGTCAGAGCCTAGCAGAACAGATCACAGAGAGGCAGCCTGCTTTAGTGAAAAGCTCCTGGGATTTGGAGTGGGGAGACCTGGGTTTTATTTATATCACAGAATCGTCACACTCTTTCCCTTTTCTAAGTCCATTAAATCATATAAAACTTACTACCTGCTCAACATGGGAATATAAAAATTTTTAATGATTAAAGATATCTAACCAGAAGGAACCTTAGAAGTCATTTAGAGCAATTCCTTTATTTTCACCTGTAGATGAAAAAAACTGAGAACAAGAAAGATTAATGTATTTGTCTAAAATTGCATAGTATGTAATGAGCCAGGAACTGAAATTCTCTGACTCCAAATTCAGAGCTCTTTCTACTATAGCGCATTGTGATTAAACTTATTTTGTTCTTTCCTAGAAGGAAGAAATAGAAGCAATTGGTGATAGTTTTAGGAAAATAGATTCTTGTTTACTAACAACAAAAACAAAACACAACTCCTTACTATTGTTTTATCAACAATAAGACTATTAGCTTTAGATTCATAAAATCTGCATTTGAATCTTGGTATGTTATATATTATTATTTTAAACTTAAATAAGTCAATTAAACTTTCTTTGCATCTCAGTTTCCTCATGTAAAAAATCAAGGAGTTGTAAATAATGGTCTGTAAGGTCCATTCTAGTCATCAATCCTATGAATCCTTGAATGACAGGTTCCAATGAGGATAGTCCTGTCTGATAGTCCAGTCTTCCTGTCTGATAATAAGCACTTTGTCAAGGATTTGGGGAAGACATTCCTTCTTAAGTATATATTGCTCTCACTGAACACTGAGCTCTCATCTAACCCTGAAATTCTATGATTTGGCCTGTTTACAATCTTTACATTTTTTTTCTATGGAACTTTTTCCCTGTACCCTCATGCAATGCCTTGGATAGTTCTCAGCCATTCAAAACCATAGAATCAAACTAAACTTTTCCTTCTAAAAAATTAATAGCAATAATATATGATGATTTGACAACAACAAATACAACAACATTTATATAATACTTTAAGGCTTTCAAAGTCCTTGTATTTTCTCATTTTACACTTACATCAACTCTAGGAGGTATGAGGGAAATAAGGAAAGACAGAAATTTTAGCTTTTCTAAGGTCACCTATGGAGTAGCAGTCTGAAAATTGATCTGAACTTGTCTTCTTAATCTGGGCAAGTCTTTATCCAGTTTGATACCTACTTCCCTGAAACAGAAATTGAAACATTATTCTCCTTTTCTTATACCATCTCAGGTTCTTTTTGCTATCCCTAAAAAGGTCTCTACTCAAATTTTTTTGACATCTCCATGGATGCTGCTAAATCCTTGAAATAGACCAGTCAGTACCTGGGAATGATTAAACTGTGTTTAGCATATAAAAGCTATTGAAAACGGTGAAACATGAAATAAGTAGATGAGGAAGTTTTATTGTATGCTGCCCTGGCAGACTGAATTACTCATTTTGCATTAGAATGACTCAACAGGTACATTTGATATATGGGTGCAATCTTGATGCATGTTGAATTCCACACTTTTGCATTGTGAATGCTGGGACAGCATTCAGATTAGCAGCTTCACAGACCATTTTAAACTGGTGTTTCATCTCATACACCTTCTAGAGATTATTGCTAACCAGAGGGAAGAAAATACCTTCTTTGTTATGTACGGAATCTGCATGAATAATATCACTATTGAGAACAAATGAGGCCATTTTAAAACAGACTCCTATAAACTCTAGCTATCTGAATTCTTGATCCAGGCATTTCTATCACTGTCACTGCAGGACTAAGGCAATATAAATACAGTATAGGCTTGGGAAGGTCTTCCCTCACCTCTCAGCACAGCTGTTAAAATGAAGACAGAAGACAGAGTGGTAAAGAATGCAGAGGAAATTGAATGGAAAAAAGCCATTACTTGTTCCCACTGCCTTCTCTTTTCTTTCTGAGACACCCAACAGACTCCTAGATTTGCTGATTTTTAACTGTTCCCAAAATAGCACAAAGGTTTCTCCCAACAGATAGTGCAATTGGGCAGTCTTAGTAGGAGCAGGTGAAGTAAGAAGATGTAACTAATGACTGTGTGGAGTAGGAACCAACTAGGACCCTTGAATTCAATAGTACCGCTCACAATTGCACCTATAAACTTTGAATATCAAAGGACAAATTATCTAATAAAATGAAAATTGCCATTAGTTTCTTTATCAACTATCATCTTGCTTAATTTCATCTTTGATTCATTCAACAAAAATATATTAAAAGTTTACTGTGTTTAAATTAAATGTGTAGGCTTTGAGTTAAAGAACATACTATCAATAATTAATCCTTTATTTGAGATTATAAAAAGTGGGATAAAAGTAATAGGTCAAAATTGGAAGAGATCTCAGAGATGTGTTTGTCAAATATGTATATTTTTATAATGTCTTTGATTTTAAGACACTAGCTGATAAATATCAATTTAGTCCCTATTTAGATAATTTTTAAAATAGTATAAAAGTAATAGAATAAAATTCAATTGAGATCAATGTATAACATGGAACCAATGTAAAGACTAACAAAATGTCTTCTGTAGGGGGTGGGGGAGGGAAGCAAGAATGGGGGAAAAATTGTAAAACTCAAAATAAATAAAATCTTTCTTAAAAAAAAGATTAGTACAAAAAAATGGGTGGCTAGTTGGAGTAGTAGATAAAGCACCGGGCCTGGTGTCAGGAGTACCTGGGTTCAAATCCAGTCTCAGACACACACTTAATAATTACCTAGCTGTGTGGTCTTGGGCAAGCCACTTAACCCCATTTGCCTTGCAAAAACCTAAAAAAAAAGATTAGTAGTGCAGTTAAAATAATGAAGTAGAAGCCCAGCCAAACTCTCCCATTATTTCTTTCTAGAACTTAAAAATAATAAATCAAGTCAAATTCTAATGTGGCAGAGTCAACAAAATGTTAAGCTGAAACATTTTTCCAGTCCAAGATTGACAGAAGGCTCTATGACATTGGGGAGAGGACAACAAGCCTGGAACACATTTGATGGCCACAATATCTGTGAACTTTGGAGACAGCTTCGACAGTGGTAGTAGCAGCTTTAGGAACTTTTAGCCCAAAGACAGTAATGGAGTTGGGAAATTGGTCAGGAAAAGATCACAGGGAACTTTTTGCTGGTACGGGGTACAGTCAGAATTGATGAGCAACTCTTTGTCTACAACAGTTTTGTCATAGTTCCCTGGCAGACAAGAATGCTTACAGTAAGTTACAAGAAAACATAGTCTCATTCATTTTAAAGGCATATAAAATAACTAGTGCTTGAAGTTATTGTAGAATAAAAAATCCAAAGCAAAATTAAACAAACAAACAAAAAACTGATAACAGTTCCAAGGCCAATGAAGCTAGAAGGAAAGAAACCTCTCCATGTGTCACTGCCTTGGAAACATTAAAAACTTGTAATCTCCCAGAACTAGCTCTGAAAACAGCAACTTAAAAAGCCTAAAACTTGCAGCCTTGCCTTTCCATTTCTGTTGAAAAGAAATAAATTCAAAGTCAACAAATAGCCTGGAAAAATGAGTGCACAACAACATCAAAGAATCATTGACCAAACAAAAGCTACTATGTTGGTGAAAAGACCAAGACACAAACTCAGAAGACAACAAAATGAAAATACATACAAGCAAAACCTCAAAGAAAAATGCAAATTAAAAAAATAACAATAATTTCTGGAAGAATTAAAGAATTAGGTAAGAGTAAAAGGAAAAATGAATGATATAAGCAAATTATGAAAATAGAATTAATAATTTGGTAAAAGAGGTATTAAATACTAAAGAAAATAAGTTCTTAAAAAACAGAATTGGACAGTTTCCAGACCTTTCAGTCCATAGATGACAGACAAGGTTGGCAAGAAATGATCTAACACACCTGGGTGAGAATGTCAAGCAATGACATGCAGAGGGGTCCATGACTAGGAAGGTATAAAAGTATCAGAGTTGGAGTTTGTACAGTATGAGTCCCATAAAGATAGCACAAGCACATCCCTTTCAGTAATGAAGGTCTATTGACTATCTTACCCCATGGTTTTTTGAGTGGTTAAAATCAAGATCATCAATAATAAATATATTATTCACACATGAAATGCATTTTATAGACTATGGAAAATGAACATATATGATGAAAGTTTATAAACATTACAATGGTGAAACAGAGAAAAAGTAAAGGTTATACATATTCAAATCAGTTTGTGAAGGTTTGCACAATCTGAGGTGAGGCATGGCTTGCCAATGCTTTACGTCACATCTTTCCTCATAATTGAGGTTAAAATATGCAAATTCAGTTGTTTTGGTCTATGAAAATGACTGGAATCATATAGAAATTACATATAAAACAAAAATCAGTGAAAAAAAGTATAAATATTTATTTTATCATTATTTTTTTTTTCCTTTTCATGATATCAGTGGAAGCTCTGCTTCCTTTGCCACCCCTGACTGCTTATCCCTGAAGCAATGCAGACCCAGCCCTAATAAACCAGGAGCAGTTCTTGGGAGCCACTGAATCAACAGTAATTGAAGCTGTTTACAAAACTCTCAATTTAAAGATAGTAAAGGGGGAGAGAAAAAACTGGTCAGAAGGATGTTTCAGGGCTCTCTTTGCTAGCACTGAAATAAGACTCTATTGTTTTGCCTATTCTTATCACAGGGGGAGGAGAGGCAGTAAAGCACACCAGAGTTTGCTGCAGCAGGAGAGCAGGGATCCTTCTCACAGTTTCAGGGCAAAAATGAATGGAGAAAAGAGTGCTTGTGGTCAGTCACAGACCAGAGGTCAGAAGAGTAGTAAACAACTCTCATTTGATCATACCATCTTGGAAGAACTGAAAAGGTGGTTCCCCAGAGGTATCTCTGAAAATAACTGCACAAAACCCCAGAAGTTTGGGACAATGTATCCTCTACCCTGGAAGCACAGTACTCCTTTAACAAAAAAAGGTAAAATCAAGTAATAGGCTGGGAAATGAGTAAAAATTAGGAAAAAATATGCCCATAGAAATTTGCAAAGGTGACAAGAAAGATCAAAACCCAAACTCAAAAGAAGAAGATAACAAAGTCAAAGTTCCTTCATGAAAAATATAAAGTGGTCTCAGGTTATGGAAAGTCCCAAAAATGATTTTGAAAAGCAAGTAAGAGAGGTAAAGGAAAAAAATAGAGATACTGAATGAAAAAGCAGATTAAAAATAGATTAGGGCAAATGGTAAAAGAGGTAAGAAAAAAAAACAATGAGAAGAAGAAAGTCTTAAGAAGCAAAAATGGTCAAGTATAAGAAGAGACGCAAAAAAAAATCACTGGAGGAAAATAACTAGGAAAACTGGAATTAACTGAAAATTCATTTAAGAAAAAAATAATCAAGCAAAAGCAAGAGAATAAAAATAATAGAAGAAAATGTAAAATATTTCACTCAAAAAAACATCTGATGTACAAAATAGATCCAGGAGAGATTTTTTTAAAAAACATGTATTAAACTACTTGAAAAACACAATAAAAAGTCTAGAAATCATCCTTTTTAAAGAAATTAACAAGGAAAACCAACCTGATAGAAGCAGAGGGTAAAATAGAATTTGAAAGAATCCACTAAGCACCTCCTGAAAGAGATTACAAAATGGAAACTTTCAAGAATATTAATAGCCCAATTACAGAGTTCCAGGACAAGGAGAACAGAGTGCGAGCACTCAAAAAGAAACTATTCAAGTATTGTGGAACCAAAATCTGACTAACACAAGATTCAGCAGCTTCTACATTAAAGAAGCAGCGGATTTGGGATTTCATATTCTGGAAAATAAATGAGTTAGGAATACAACAAGAATCATTTACCCCCACAAAATTTAGTATAATCCTTCAGGAAAAATTGGACATTCAATGAAATAGAAAGATTCTTAGAATTTTTGATGAAACATCTGGAGCTGAGTAGAAAATTTAACTTTGAAATATAAAACTCAAGAGAAGCATAGAAAGACAAACAGAAAAGGGAGATCATAATGTATTAGTAAGATTAAACTGTTTACATTCCTAGATAGAAAAATGATAGTTGTAACTCATAAAAACTTCATTATTGTGACAATTCAAAGGGGTAAATATGGGGAAATGGAACAGGTGTGCAATGAATATGAAGGGATGATAACAAAAAACAAAATTAAGGGGTCAGCTAGGAATGGTCAGGGTGAAAAAAGGAAAAGACAAGTAGAATGTGATCAATTGTCTCACATCAAAGATGGAAGAAAAACCTTCTTTACATGGACAAAGATGGGGGGAAGTAATAAGCATTATTCTCATGAGAAATGGCTCAAAGATGGAAAAGCAAACACACTCAATTGGGTATGGAAATCTATCTTACCCTTCAGGAAACTAAGAGGGGAAGGAAATAAGAAGGAGGCAGATGATAGAAGGGAGGGAAGACTGGGGAGGAGTAGTCTGCAGCAAGT
This sequence comes from Macrotis lagotis, assembly GCF_037893015.1. Taxonomy (NCBI): domain Eukaryota; kingdom Metazoa; phylum Chordata; class Mammalia; order Peramelemorphia; family Peramelidae; genus Macrotis; species Macrotis lagotis. The sequence continues at coordinate 104,570,705 of NC_133658.1, read as the reverse complement.
GAAAGGTGAAAGGGATAAGGTGAAAGAAGAGAAAGAATAAAATGAATAAGAAGATAGGATAAAAGAAAATGCAATTAGCAGCAGTAACTGAAAATAAATTGAACAGATTAGTCATTCAACCAATCAGCAATTTTAGAACTATGTCCAGGTTACAATAAAATCATGTATGACCATTGATCTAGTAATACCACTAATAAGTTTGTATCTCCAAAAAAGTTAAAAAATGAAAGGAAAGAAAAGTATTTGTGGTGGTAAAGAATCAGAAATTGTGAGGATGCTCATCAACTGGATAATAACTGAATAAACTATGGTATCTGATTATGAGGATATAACAATCTTTGATGGCAAATGAATGATTTCAGAATAACTTAGAGAGATTAACATGAGTGATGTAAGGTAAGGTATGCAAAGTAACAGCAAAATTATAAAATGACCAACTATGCAAGCCTTAGGTATTCTCACCAATGCAATGATATAAGACAATTCTCAATAACTTATAATGAGAGGGGCACCAAGGTAGCACAGTGGATAGAGCACTGGCCCAGGATTCAGGAGAATCTGAGTTCAAATCTTATCTCAGACACTTAATAATTATTCAGCTGTGTGACTCTGGGCAAGTCACTTAACCCCATTGCCTTGGAAAACAAAAAACAAAAACAATGTTGTACATAGAAATTTATATTTGATAATATTTTTTTTCTTTGGATGTGGATGACATTATTCACAACAGGTCTCTCAGGATTGTCCTTTATTTCTGAACTGCTGAGTCTTTCCATGTTTCTCTAAAATTCAACTGTTGCTGATTTCTTATAGAACAAGAGCACTCCATGGCATTCATATACCATTACTTGTTTAATCATTTCCCAACTGATGGACATTTCATCGGTTTCCAATTCTTTGCCATCACAAAAGGAGCTGATTTAAATATTTTTGAACATATGAGGTTTTCCTATTTTTTATGATTTCTGTATTGGTGATACTGGATCAAAGAGTATGATCAGTTTTATTGCTCTTTGGGCATAGTTTCAGTTTACTTTCCTGAATAATGAAATAGGAAATCAAGAAAAATGTTGACAATGGAGAGCAAAATGAGGTAGTTAAGAACAACAATGGAATCTCAATCTCTTTGGAATTGGTTTAAAGAGGGAAAATATAGATAAATACATATATGATAGATAAATGACATATATATATATATAATATATATGATGTAGACACATAGTTGAGTATAGAAATCCATCAAATTCAAAAAGGAAATAAAGATGGAAAAGACTTAGGGAAAAGGAGGATGAATGAAAAAAAGGGAACGTAGATTGAGTGAGGTGGTAGCCCAAACCAAAATAGGCATTTAAGAAAGCATAGGATAAAAAGAGAGAGAAATAAATAGCAGAAAATTTGATGGAGGCTAATATTCACTGAAAATGTGAATGACATGGTCTCACCCATAGAATGAAAGTCCATTAAACAAGAATCTGGGGCAGCTAGATGGCTCAGTGGATACAGTACCGGCCCTGGAGTCAGCACATGAGTCCAAATCCAGCCTCAGACATTTAATAATTACCTAGCTGTGTGGCCTGGGAAAGCTACTTAACCCCATTTGCCTTGCAAAAAAAAAAACCTAAAAAAAAGCAAATAAACAAAATAATTCAATTAAATGTTGCTTAGAAAAGACATATGAAACAGAAAGACGCAAAATTGATTTAAAATAAAAAAACTGAAACAAAATCCATTCTACTCAGTTGAAATGAAGAAAGCAATGAGAAAGCAATGAGAAAGAAATCATGATTTCAGACAATTTAAAAGTAGAAACTGATGTAATTAAAAATAATCAAGTAAGTTACACTTTGCTAAAAGTTACCATAGACTATGAAATCATATAAAAATATTTTATAGAAATTTCTCTTATAAAATATTTCAATTCTCAAAAATCTAGGTAACTCAATCAGATTTATAAAAGTAAGAGTCATTCCTTAGTTGATAAATTGTCAAAGGTATGAGCAGGAAATTTCCAGAAGAAGAAATTAAAACTTTTTGAAATCATATAAGAAATTCCTCTAAATCATACTTTATTAAAGAAATGTAAATTTAAAAAACAAAATCTGAGGTATCACCTCACATCTATAAAAATAGCAAATGCTAGAGAGGATGAGGGAAAATAGGTACATTAAATAGCTGTTGGTAGAGTTGTGAATTAATCCTACCATTGTGGAAAACAATTTGAATCTATGACCAAAGCATACAATACTGTACATTTCCTTTGATCCAGCAATAATGACACTCCTAGGTATGTACCCTAAATAAAACAAAGAAGAAGGAAATTATATATATATATATATATATATTATATATATATATGTAAAATATTTGTAGAAGCTCTTTTTGTAATGGAAGAATATAATATATACATATATATTTGTAATTATATATATGTAAAATATTTATAGAAGTTCTTTTTTGTGATGGAAAAATTGGATATGAGATACTGATAAATTTGGGAATGGTTGAAACAGATTAGGCATATGATTGTGATTGAATACTATTGTGCTGTAAGAAATAATGAGGGTAGGGGTAGGGACAGCTAGGTGGCACAGTGGATAGAGCACTGGCCCTGGAGTCAGGAGTACCTGAGTTCAAATCCAGCTTCAGATGCTTAATAATTGCCTAGTTCTGTGACCTTGGGTAAGCCACTTAACTCCCTTGCCTTTAATAAAAAAAAAAAAAAAGAAATGATGTGGGAAGTGGCTTCAGAAAGACATGAGAAAACCTATATGAGCTGATGGAAAGTAAAGACAAGAACTAGATTATTGTACACAGTAACAAAAATATAATGATGATGATCAACTGTGGAAAACTTAGCTATTCTGCTCAATACAATGATCCAAAATGTTTTTTTAAATTTGTTTTAAAAAATATTTCATTAATGTCTTTTGCTCTTATATCTCAAATATTTTCATTTTTCTTTTTAAGTTTTGCTTCTAATTTGTGGATAAAAATAAACATTTCCATAACAATTTGCTATAAAAAGATGATTTCAAATGAAACTTCAAATCTACTATTCACTGCTTTCTATTCCTTTTAAATATACAACAAATTAATGTAAATTTATTTTTTCCTTCCCTGTCCTGTCCCTAAAGAAGGCTATCATGATATGCACACATGTATGAATGAATACAAATTGTTCTAGACATCTGTTTATCAGTTCTTTCTCTGGCTAAAGATGCTGTCTTTTTTAATATGTCCTTTACAGTTAATTTGGTCATTTTCAAGAGATAAAAGCAACTTATTTACTCAAAGTCATTCTTAAAATCATATTGCTGTTTCTCCATACAATATTCCCTTAATTCTGCTCACTTCATCTTTCATTATTTCATTCAAGTCTTTCTACCATTTTCTAAAATGACTGAGCTAATCATTTCTTAAATCACAGTAGTATTTATTCACAATCATATATAACACCTTGTTCAGTCACTCCCTAACTGATAGGCATCCCTAAAACTTCCAGTTCTTTTCTACCACAAAGAAATCTGCTATAAGCATCTTGGAGAATCTATTTTGGTTCCCCCCCCCCCCCTTTTCCTTCATCATTTGTGGAAACAATTAGTGCATATCTGGATCAAAATAGTTTCATTACTCTTTGGACTTAATTTCAGATTTCACTCCAAAATGGTTAGATCAGTTCACCATTCCACCAACAGTGAAGTAGTATATCAATTTTTCCACATTCTCTCCAACATCTATCACATTTTTCTTCTATCATATTAGCTAAACTTAAAGATACAAAGTGATATCTCATGGTTCTTTTACTCTATGTTTCTCTAATCAATAATAAATTTGAATATTTTTATGTGACTATAATTTGTTTTCATTTTTCATTGAAAAATTACCTACTTATATCCTTTGACCTTTAGCTATTGTGTAATGATTTGTATTCTTATAGTTTTGATAAAGTTCTTTATGTTTTATATATAAGACCTTTTTGTGATAAACTGGCTACATATTTTTTCCTCCAATTTAATTTTCTTTTTAATTTGATCTATAGTTGTACAAAACCTTTTCAGTTATTGTTCAGTTTACTTTTACTCTGCTATCTCTTGTTTACTCATACATTGTTTACCTCACCATAAATCTGATAAATAATATGTTCCATGTTCTTTTAATTTTCTTTTAAAATCTGTATGGTGGAGTAAAGGAAAGGACTCCCATGACCACTTTCCCATACCACTATAAATGCCTTTAAATAATGATTTTAAAAAATTCTAGAGTGGCAAAACCCACAAAACAGACTGATGGAAACAATTTTCCAGCCCAAGACAGCTTGGAAAATTTGAGAGAAGGGTCTCCTTCACCAGGATTGGAAAGGGCCCAAGCTATTCCTGAGTGAACAGACTGCAAGGCACCTGGGTCTGTGACAGCAGTGGTAGTTTCCAGACTGTTCAGCCCAGGGATTGCCAAGGACAACTTCGAAGATCAACAAGAAAACTCTACCATACCAGAGTGGAAGAGCCCACTTCAGTGCAGGTGTCAGTACAGACCTGGACCCAGAGGACCAGAATCAGTTTGGGGAGCTACTGCAGGTAGTTTGCAGGTGATTGAAGAGGTCATTTTGCTATCTGTCCCTGACACAGGACTCTGATGATTTTCCCATCCTCAGATTCAGTTAGAAGCCTAGGGCCCCAGTTTAAGGAAAAGAAACAAAAGCACAACAGAACTCACTGCCTGCAGCAAAGCAGGGACCCTTCTCACAGTTCTAGGGCAGAAAGGAGTGTTTGTGTTCATTCCTAGACCAGAGCACAGGCCAGAAGAGCAGTCAGATCCTCTCATTAGACCTTGGAGGAATTGAGAACTTGTAGGTGGGGGGATAATCCCTAAAAATTAGCTGCAAAAACCTCAAAAGCTAAGGAGTGTGTACTCTACTATGGAAGCAGAGCCCCACCTTAACAAAAAATTAAAATCAAGTCATAGGCTACAGAAATAAATAAGCAACAGAAGAAAAAATCCTACCATAGACAAGTACTTTTTTGATCCTTTGGAGGATCTAAATATACACTTAAAGAAAATAAAAAAAACTCAGAGCTTCTAAATCTAACACCTCCAAGTGAAAAAAATGAAAGAGAGAAAAAAGAAAAGAAAAGAATTAGTCTCAAGCTGTGAAAGAGCTCAAAAAAGATTTTGAAAATCAAATGAGGGAGACAAAGGAAAAATTGGAAAGAGAAATCAAAATGATACAGAAAAATAATGAAAAACAGAGTCAGAATCTTGGTGAAAGATTTACAAAAAATACTGAAGAAAATATCATCCTAAAACCCAGTTTAGGTCAAAAGTAAAAAGTAATCCAAAAGGTCAAAGAAGAGAAGAATGCCTTCAAAAGAATTGACCGGTTGGACAAGGAGATACAAAAACTCTCTGGAGGAAATAATTCCTTCTAAGGTAAAGTGGAGCTAAAGGAAGTTGATGAGTTTGTGAGAAATCAAGAAATAATAAACCATATCAAAAAAAAATAAAAAACTAGGAGAAAATGTTAAATAACCTCACTGGAAAAACAAATGACCTAAAAAACAGATCCAGCAGAGATAATTGAAAAAGTTTGTACTATCTGAAAGTCATGACCAACAAAAGTGCCTAGGTTTCATTTCTCAAGAAATTATCCTGGCAACTGCCTGTTAAGATATCCAAGAAGCATGGGGCAGCTAGATGGCACAGTGGATAGAGCACTGGCCCTGGAGTCAGGAGTACCTGAGTTCAAATCTGGCCTCAAGCACTTAATAATTACCTAGCTGTGTGGCTTTGGGCAACCACTGAACTCCATTGCCTAGAAAAAACTTAAAAAAAGATATCCAAGAAGCAGAGGGTAAGGGAATCCACTGATCACCTTCTGAAATAGATCACACAATGAAAATTCCAGGAATATTATAGTCAAATTACAGAACTCCCAAGTCAAGGAGAAAATATTGTAAGCAGACAGAAACAAACAATTCAAATATAATGGAGCTACAGTGAGGATAACATAAGATTTAGTAGTTTCTAAATTAAGGGATTATAAGACTTTAAATATGATTCCAAAAGACAAAAGAACTTGGATTACAATCAAATATCAACAATTCAGAAAAACTGAATGTATTCTTTCAGGGGAAATGATGGACATTCAATGAAAAAGGAACTTCCAAACTTTACTGAAAAAAAATAACCGAAACTGATCAGAAAAATTGATCTTCAAATACAAGATTCAAATGAACCATAAAAAAGGTAAACAGGAAAGACAAAGCATGAGAGAGCTAATGATGTTGAATTGTTTATATTCCTGCATGGGAAGAAGATATTGATAACTCATATGAACTTTTTCATTTATTATGGCAATTAGAAGCATATATAGACAAAACACAGGTGGAAGTTTAATTTTCTGGTATAATACATTAAAGAGAAGGAGTAAATGGGATTTAAAGAAATGTACTGGGAGAAAGGGAAAGGAGAGGTAGAATGGGTTGTCATTTCACATAAAAAGAAAAAAAAACTTTTGCAGTGGAGTAGAAGGGGGAACAATTCTGTGGTACTACCTTATACCTATTGGATTGGCTAATAGGGCAGAAGGAGAAAATGACTAATGTTTGAAGGGATGTAGAGAAATTGAGACAATGATGCACTGTTGGAGGAGTTGTGAAATGATTCCACAACTCTGCAGAGCAATTTGGAATTATGCCCAAAGGGCTATAAAACCAATTATACCTTTGGCCTAGTGATACCTCTGATAGCTTTCTATTCCAGAAGAGATGAAATAAGGGAAGGAAAGAATCTATGAGTAGAGAAACATTTATAGTAGCTATTTTCTGGTGGTAAGAACCTAGAGATTAAGGGGATGCCTATAATTGTAGTATGTGATTGCAATGAAATGCTATTCTGTTATGGGAAATGATGAAGAAGATTCTCTCAGAAAAGACAAACTTAAAAGAACATATACAATGGTAAATGTACTTGTACAAAGTAAAACCAATGTGGTCAGCTGTAAATATCATACCATTTCTCAGCAATACCCAAGAGAACTCTGAAGGATTTAGGATAAAGAATGCTATCCACCCCAAAGACTTCAATTTTTTGAAATTTTTCTTTTTTTTGAGGGGAGGTATAATGTTTACTTTTACAATATGACTAATGTAGTAATGTTTTTCATGGCTACAGTTTTTTAACCTACACCAAGTAAGTAAGTTTGTCAATGAAGGAAAGAAGGGAGAAAATTTGGAATTCACAGTTTTGGAAGGAAATGTTGAAACTTGTTTTGCATGTAGCTAGGGGAAAAATTAAAAAAAAATTCTTTATATCTAGGGCATGTATCCATTTTGACCCTTTTCAGGTAAATGTTGTGGGATGCAGTTCCATACTTAGTTTAAGCTATACCACTTTCCAGCTTTCTCAATATCTATTTTTTACCAAATAATGAATTTTTGGTTTCTAAACTTGTCAAATTATGTTAATTTATTGCTGTAAATTTTATGTATACTCAATTCCCATGATGTACTTTTCTATTTCTTAGCCAATTCCAGATCATTCTGATAATTATTGCCTTAAAATAAAGTTTTAGAACTGGTACTGCTAAGAATTCTTCCATTACATTTTCTTACTATTTTCTTAGATATTCTTGATTTTGTCAATGATTTTTTTATTGTTTTCTTGAATTCAGTAAAATAATTTTGGTATTATTTTTGTTTCTAAAAAACTCATTATGAGAAAAAAGGTATCTACCTCCAAAGATAGAACTGATGAAGCCTGAGCAAAATTTTGAATTGTCATTCTCTTTTAATTTTTCTCCTCTCTTTTTTGCAGTTCGTTTATACAGATATATATTGTATAACTTCACATGTATAATTGATATCATTCTGAGTGGGTGAAAGACAGGTCAGAGGGAAGGACAGTATTTGGAATTCATTTTTAAATGTTAAAATTATTATAGAATTAAACCTGCTCAGTAACACAATGACCAAAGACAATTCTAATGAACTTGTTCTAGAAAATTTAAAAAATGAGGCCAAATGGACTGAAGTCTGAATGTAGAAGGAAGAATACTATTTTTTTGTTTAATTTTTTTCTTTTTGGTGATTTTTCCCTTTTGTTCTGATCGTCTTTCATAACACAACTAATATGGAAATATGTTTATCATGATTGTACATGAATAATCTTTATCTGATTGGCTGTTGTCTTGAGGAAGGGGAAGAAAAATTTGATACTCAAACTCTTACCAAAAAATGAATGTTGAACTATGCATGTAATTGGAGAAAAATAAAATACTGTTGAGATAAAGAAGTTTAAATTAAATACTAAAATTTTAAAAAATGATTGAAGTTGGGAGAGATATTAGACATCATCTGTTAATGTTCATTTAACAGATAAAGTTTTGTTCATTTATTTTAATCAGGTTCAACTTTTCTTGATCCCATCTATGGCTTCCTAGCAAAGATATTAGAGAGACTTTCCATATCCTTCTCCAGATCATTTTACAGATGAGACCCTAAAGTCTCAATTGATTTGCCCAAGGTCACACAGTTAAATAATCATTAAATATCTGAGACTGAATTTGAACTCAGGTCCTCCTCAGTTCGGGGCTGGTGCTTTAGCTTCTGTGCTAACCAGCTATTTCTTTTTTTTATAAAACTTCAACCAAGATATTTGTATAAGATGCTGACATCCAAATGTCTTGTCTGAATTAAAAAAAAGCTGACTAGGATTTGTATTAGTTTTTAACTTCCGATCAAGGACTTTTTTTTAACCAAATGGGGTAGGGTGGTAAATCATAAAAAAGGATAGAAGTCATACATAATATGGGAGGGAAAACAGTAGAAAAAAATGTTAAACTAATTTCCCTGGGCTTATTCTTGGAACCATCACAAATAGAAAAAAATGTTTTATAAGGTAGGAATTAAAATTAAAAAAAACATTTTTTCTACCTTTTCAAAGAATTTAATCATTTTTCTTTTATGGAAAACTAAACAAAGGTTCGTGCTTTCTCTTCTTACCTTTTTTCTTTTATCTATCATATATCTATCTATCCATCCATCTATCTTTCAATCTATCTATTTACATACATATATGCAAGTATATATATATACTGATGATGATTGATGTTAATGATTATGAAAAGTTGTCCATTCATAATTTTTTGTCCCTTCCCTATTTAGTCAATTCTATAGGTATTTTCTTAAATATCTACTTAATTAAGTAACTTCAACTTCTTACAAGGAACAGGAATATCTGAATTTGTAATTAAAACTCATCATCATCTTTTAGATTTAAGGAATTTTAAGAAGTAAATTACCTGAGGAACAGGGGAAAACCTACTAATGACTACGATTCTATTATGTGTTAAATAGATACAGAACATCAGTCAAGAGCTTCTGGATGCCAAATCCAAACTTTTATCACTGGGTTAATTCCTCCTAAATTCAGTGAAGTTAATGAAGGCACCATTTTGGTATTGTGTGATCCAAAATGTAATTTGAATATCCTTGCTTTCATGGAATTTTTACTCTAAGAAGGAACACACACACACACACACACACACACACACACACACATATATTAAAGGAAAACATAAAACAGAGTCCTGTGAACCTGTGAAGTCTGATGGGAGATGATCATTAGGAATTAAAGACATAAAGAAACAATTAACATAAAGGTCATATTTGTGTTGGATTTTACAAGATGGGTAGAAATTTTTTAGAGGAAGAGAGAGTGAAGACATTCCAAGTAAAAGCAGCAGTGTGAATTAAAGCCTGGAGAGAAATCGTCTCTACAAGTCAGAAAATAGTTGTAATTATGTAGAATATCACCTGGGAAGGGAAATAATATGAAATAAGAATAAGAAAAAGCAGGAGTGACTTGAGATTTCTAATGGTAGGAAAAAAAAGAATCTTGATGGAGTCAGAAAAAGGAGTCCAGTGAAATCTTAGTCCTTAACACTATAGAGATAGATATAAATAAAGTATAAGTCATGGTCCTTGAGCTTTATTTATTTGGAAGGCAGTGATAATAAATTCATTATAATGAATTAATGAATTATGTTTGTGTAGTTTTATATCTTCTAAAGCTCCAAAATATTTATCTTAGTTTCAGAGCAACTGCATGAAGGACAGAGTATGTCATCTTATCCTATCTAGCTCAATGCTGTGCTTACAAACAGTCACCTGTCTGTATATATTAACAACACCTCAATGTCTCTCTCCACTTTTTGATGGTTTTATAAAGCTGCTTTAACTTTTGCTATCTCTGCACTTAAATCACTATTATCTTATCATAGACACTACCCCCTCTTAGGTCAAGGATGATGCAGTATTTTTGTAATTCTTTTCACGTCACATTTATTATTCTAAAGTCTGATAATTTGGTCCTTTAGTAGATACTTTTTGACGGTGACCTTACATTTAAAATCAAAGAACTGGTTTTCTTCTGATAAGTAAACTATATTTCCCCACATTGTTTTCCATAAAGGTGGTTAACTGACATAGAGGATATGGCATTAAAGTTGGAGTCTGGGAGACCTGAGGTTAAATTGGATCTCAGATAGCTCCTTGCAATATGACTTGAATAAATTTCTTAACCTCTGCCTGCTTTAGTTTTCTAAACTGTGAAATGGGAATAACAATAGCATTCACCTCACAAGTTTCTTGTGAAGATTTAATGAGATATTTGTAAAACACTTAAGCATAGTGACTGACACATAAGAGGTGCTTAAAATTTTTTCCTTTTTTAACTGTCTTTTCCCCTTCCTTCCTTCCTTCGTTCCTTCCTTCGTTCCTTCGTTCCTTCCTTCGTTCCTTCGTTCCTTCCTTCCTTCCTTCCTTCCTTCCTTCCTTCCTTCCTTCTTTCCTTCCTTCCTTTCTTTCTCCCTTTCCTTATGTCCAATAAAAGAGAATAGCAGAAAACAACCGACATTCACAATCCCAAAACATCTGAACTAGGCCTTCAATAGTTTAGTACAGAATGATCTTGAATTTCATGAACAAGTGGTTCAATCTATTAAATGTAATTAGAGCTATGCAGCTAAAAGCATGTTGATTCAGCTGTACATATCCAGGGGCTATGCTAATGTTGTTTCCAAATGAAAGTGATATCAAGTTTCAAAATGGTTTTGATACACATTGTACAAACAAATATTGCTTATGTGACTGTCTCTTCTAATTGTTATCCATATTTATAGAAGCTTCATTGTCATAAGCTTATGATTGTTTTTGATGAAATTTTCAATTATTTTGGAGATAATAAGATAGCTTTCTATGGACCAAAGATGTCTTGAAATCTTAATTTTTTTCATCTTTTTTTTCTTCTACCTCTTGCAGCCCCTACTGTAAATAATTATTGTAATAACAATCGGCCTTTAAATATCCCTTTTATATTCTTATTTGAATCTCATAAGAAACCTTTGAAATAAACAGGACAGTTATTACCCATCCTTTTAAATGAGTGACTTTTACATCAATTACAGCAATAGTACCCCCAAATTAAAATAGCTATAGTAAGGAGCTTAGATTTGTAAAAGTGGGGGCATATTATAAGAATCAAATTATTTCAAAGCCATTGCAAATAATCACAATAATTTCAGAATTGGGGGCAGCTAGGTGGTGCAGTGTATAAAGCACTGGCCCTGGAGTCAGGAGTACCTGGGTTCAAATCCGGTCTCAAACACTTAATAATTCCCTAGCTGTGTGGCATTGGGCAAGCCACTTAACCCCATTTGCCTTGCAAAAACCTAAAAAAAATAATTTCAGAATTGTTTTGTTTGAAGAATAATAAAAATTTTCCTATCTTTGTATTTTTGGATCCGACAAAGGCTTCCTCATCTTTAATCTGTGAGGACAGAGTAAATACAACATGAAGACAAATATGTTGAAATGTTGTTCATCACTGTCCATAATTTAATTTGTTTTCTTTTCATCTGTGTAGTCTTGCACATGTATTATATCAATTATAGCAGTACTTCACAAGCATGTCTATAAAATATATATATGTATATATACATACATCTATGCAGATAACCACAACTAATTACTCATCCAGCTATCCATCCACACACACACACACACACACACACATATATGTATATATACAGAGAGTGAGAGGCAGCATTAAAGCCAAGGTTTTCATATGGAAAGCTACTTTTTTACTATAGAAAATCAATTCAACTGTAACTTATAGTCTTAGAAAGTTGATAGGACACTGACAAATGCCCTGTTATAGATGTAGAATAAAGAATTCCCTGAATTGAGAGTCAGAAAACCTAATTTAAGTTTTGATTCTGCTACTTAGCTATTTGAACTTAAGCAAATCACTTCATCCCTATGGACTCAGTTTTCTCATCTATGAAATTAGGGGTTGTGATCTGATCAAGAAGTTTTAATTTATTTTTTCATATTCATATTGAAAGGTAGGGATTATTCAAAATAATCATATTAGATAACAAAATAATAAAATACATAGGACTCATATATAGATTCATAAAATATACAGGTATTTTTATTCTTTTTAAAATTACAAAATATATTAAAAGTTAGTACCTAATATTTATATGCTGCTTACTAGTTTCTAGGTATTGTGCTAAACACTTTCCAATTATTATCTCATTTGTCTCACAATAATCATAAAAGGCTGGTGGCTAATATTAACCCTATTTAAAAGATGAAGAAACCAAGAATGAGTTTAAGTAACCAGAACTAGTAAGTATCTGAGATGATAATCAAACTTGTCTTCCTAACTCCAGGTCCCATGAAGAAGAGGTTTGGAATATCCTTAGGTTCCTCTTATGGCAAAGATCATGGTGCTGATTATATTCCAGCTGAAATTTATAAGGCAGAGAGTTACTCCTCCTACAAAAGCAAACTAAAATCTTCCAGGTTATGTGGCAATAGGAGATCATTCCTCAGTAGATCAATCATGGCTCCATTGTCCTTCTCTATAAGGGAAAAGGAAAAATTATGGGGGGGGGTACTCTCTCTTTTAGTTATTACAATTATAGCACAATACTATTCTATCACAATCATATGCCACAACTTCTTTAGACATTCTTCAAATGATGGGCATCTAAAGGTGCTATTATTGACTCCATATTCACAAAGAAAAAATGAGACAGTGAGGTTAAAGGAGCTTTCATGTAACTAAACAATATTCAAGGCTGATTTTGAATACCCATCTTTCTGGCATCATATTCAACACTTTATCTGTTCTACTGCCAAGATGCCTCAAAAGATATCCAAGGAAAAAATTCCTTGCTTTGGTCTTCATGTGAAGTAAGTAGTATATTCTGCTGCAAAACATTTCCCATCCCTATGATAACACAACTTGATGAATCTTCAAAGTAACTCCTCCAAAGTAACTGATTTTCTTTTGCTCTCATAGTATATATGAAAATTAATTCACTAATCATTACTTCAGTGTATTCAATAAGGTTATGCTACTGGTTTTGTTGACTTTAAATAGTTAAGGCTGCTTCTAATTGCTTGATTTCATCCTGGGAAGCATTATTTATTTATTGAAAGAAATTATAAGAATGAAAAATAGTCCATGCCAAATACAAAAGCACTTTCTATTCAAAATGCCTTGGGAAGAACAACATAGGAATGTACTTTCAATAGCACCTTTGGCTATGGGGAATGGATAGAGTTAACAATATTTCTGACAACCAGAGTTCCTATCCAAATATTGTAGCAACAAATCAATTTTCTGGCATTTCTAAGAATACCTTTGTGGAATAAATTTTTACGGTTACTAAAGCTTTATGTACTTAAATACTTTACCTATCTTAATGGAGGTATATTATATAAAGTTTATTATTGATAACAACAAAACTAGCATTTATAAAGCAGTTATAATGATAAGTTCAGTCTATGGAAGTATATAGAATCATTTCCAGACACTTTTATGCTTTCTTTTGTTTTGTTTTGTTTTCTGTTGCCTCTCCAGCGTGTTTCCTCAATGTCAGCTGTCAATCCCAAGTGAATAAGCTTCCAGTAATTGCTCCCTTTCTCTTTTTCCTTTCTATTCACTCCTTGTTTACTTCTAACCTACTTACTGATATAACATAGGAAAAATTGATTAAGTAACAGAAGTCAGAAAGGCAAGTTAGTTAAGAGTCTTCTTATTTTAAACATACTTCTAAATTAATAGCTCTGAGTCTGTTTCTACACACTATGCTTAAAGTGCTTGGACATTTTGTTAGCTATTCTTTTCTTGGCTAGTCCAGGTCTATTACTATGTTTCAGAAGGTTGAACATAAAGGCACCAGAAAATATAACTTTCCTATATGAGCTCTGTTATACTTTGTTAAAGAACAAGAGTTTTCATAATCAGTAATTCTATCAATTCTTTTTAATCTCAGCTCAGAAGTGTCAACTCAAGAAGTTTGCCTTCCTAAATCTAATCTAATACATGCATCTTTCCAAGTTACAAAATTTCCTTCCACCCTCCCTTCCCACACCCCCTCCCCCCCTCAGCAGAGAATAGTCAAGTTAGAATTTACATATTATAATTTGTTAAACATATTTACAAATTAGTAACTTTTTGGCATGTGGAATTAGGAAGGAGTGAATATTTGGCTTCTTTTCCAAGTGTAAGACATTGGAGCAGAAAGTAACACTAGTTTTAAAGTTAACTATTTGCCAAATCTTACAAATAAGAGTAATGAGCAGAATTCATTAAAGAAAAAGAGAAGGGGGAGTGGAGGGTAAATGGGGAAGGAAAAGAGAAATGGAGAAGGGAAAGGAAGATGAAAGGTAAAATCTTTGGCAAGAAATCCATTAGGTAAAATCATCTCAAGAGCATTTGAGGGGGAAAAGAGAACGAAGAGAGAACAATATAATAATGGATAATGTTTATAAAGATTTTCCCAACAAACTGTTTTTTTCCCATAAAGGACAGTGAAGACACTGTTTTTGAACCACTCATATCTCAGTGCTGAATATGATTATATGGAAGATAAACATAACATCAAAATAAGAAAAGAGAGGAAAATAAAAAATAGGTTGAACCAAATGCATATATTCAGAGATTCATGCATCAAGAGACACAGTTTTCAAGATTTTAAGGAACTGATATGCAAGGTATCTAAATATGCAAAAATATATCAAAGACAGGGTGAAAAAAAGTTTAACTTTTTTTGATATTGTCCTGCTTCCTCAAAAATATAGACAAAAGAATGTTGATTACTAACCCATATGAGTATACCCTCTATTGTCCAAAAAATCCCATATTTCTGAAAGTCATCTTTATAGGAATTGGGGTTATCATTAATGAGGGTATTAGAAAGTAATAAAAACTATTTCACAATATTCTGCAGATTACCACATCAAAAGCTATTAGATTAGCTTTTTGGTCATTATGAAAAGTATTTGCTTCTGTGGATGTCTTTTACAATAAGGTTCTCTCATTCATACATCAAATTCATTCACAATTCAGTATAATAAAGTAGATAGGTCACTGATTTATTGTCAGTATTATCTGACTTCTAATCTTGCCACAAACCTTTAATAGTGTGACTAAGAACATGTTATTAGCCCTTTCCAATCTTTAATTTCTTATCTGAAAAATGAGGGTTTTAAATTTGATATCACTTACAATTCCTTCCCAGCTCTGATTCTATGATTCTAAAATTCACAAAAAAAAGAATTAATGCTATTGAATCACAAACATCAGATGTGGCAAAGACCAGGGATATTTATGAATGTATAGGGGATTTGTCATGTGATAGAAGACAGCCAGTTATAGGTAAAGACAAATTCTATGGTAAAGCCCTACCAAAGATATTTATTTATTACCATATTTGAAAAAAATCAAAGTAGATGAAGTATGTCTTTTCCTTTGATTATGGCTCATATTCAAATGGATAATCTTATGAGATTATTCATTAGTATGAACATTCACCTTTTCCCCTCACCAGAATTTGAGTTTTCTTATCCCTCCCTCCCATTCATATAATGTGTGATCCAATGAGATTTATTTCAGTACTATTTCTCAAGCATGGCATTACATCTAAGGTAGCTAAACAGATGAGTGGAGACATCACTGGGCTTGGAGTTAAGAAAATTTGAGTTCCAAACCACTTTCAAAAACTTCCTAGATGCATGAGATCAATCCTGAGTTGGTCACTTAGGATGTTTCCCTTTGTTTCCTCCAGTGTAAAATGGAGAAAATAATAAAACGTACTCCTCAACATTGCTGTGAGAATCAAATGGAATAATATTAGTAAATTACTTAGCACAATGCCTGGCATTTAGTAAGTATTTAGTAGATACATCTTTCCTTCTCTCCCTTCCACTCTCCTTTCCTTCATTCCTTCCTCCCTTCCTTCCTTCCTCATTCTCTTTCTCTGTCCCTCCCTCCCTCCCTAACCCTCCCTCCCTTACTCTCCCCCCCTCCCCTCCCTACTTCCCCTCTTCCTTCCATCCTTCTTCCCCTCTTTTCTTCCTTCCTTCCTTCCTTCCTTCCTTCCTTCCTTCCTTCCTTCCTTCCTTCCTTCCTTCCTTCCTTCCTTCCTTCCTTCCTCTCTCCCTCCCTTCCTTTTTTTCTTCCTTCTTTTTTAATTTTAAAATTTGTTTATTTTCATTAATCTGTAAATGCATGGTACCAAGTTACAAAATTTCCTTCCACCATCCCTTCCCACACCCCTCCTCTCAACAGGGAACAGTCAGGTTAGAATTTACATATTATATTTTGTTAAACATGTTTACAAATTAGTAAATTTTAGCATGAAGAATTAGGATTAAGGGAAAGGGATACATGAAATAATTTTTATAAAGTGTTCATCAGATTCAGAATGGTTGTTGTTTGTTTTTCTCTGGGTTTTGTTACATTTATTTTTCTGCCTCTGGTTGGGGATAATATAGTCCATAGCCAGTCAAATACAGTTGTCCTAGCTCTCTGGACTGTCAAGAAGAGCTGCTTCCATCAAAGTTGTTTATCTCATAATGATGTTGGTGTGTATATTGTTCTCTTAGTTCTACTCCCTTCACTCAGCATCAGCTCCTGTAAGTCATTCCATGCTTCTTTCTAGTGTCCATCCATTTGTGATTTCTTATAGAACAATAGTGTTTCATAGTATTCATGTACCATAACTGTTCAGCCATTCCCCAATTAACGGCCATCCCCTCAATTCCCAATTGTTTGCCACTATAAAAAGAACCACTATGAATATTTTGGAACATGTAGGACTTTTCCCTTTTTATATAGACCTAGAATTGGAATTGTTGGGTCAAAGGATATGAACAGTTTTATTGCTCTTTGGGCATAGCTTCATATTGCTCTCCAGAAAGGCTGAATCCATTCACAACTCCACCAACAATATATCAGTGTCCCAACCCTCCCACAACTTCTCCAACATTGATCAACTTCCCTTTTTTAATCTTAGCTAACCTAATAGGTGTGAGATGATACCTCATTGTTGTTTCAATTTGTATTTCTCTAATCAATAGTGATTTGGAGAATTTTTTTCATATGATTATATATAGTTTAATTTAATTTTAACTGTCTGTTCATATCCTTTTATCATTTGTCATTGAGGAATGACTTGTGATCATATAAATATGATGTTATTCTCTATATTTTAGAAATGAGATCTTTATTTGATCACCTGATTGTGAAGATTGTTCCTCAGATTTCTGCTTTCCTTTTTCCTTCCTTTCTTCATCATACAGAAAGGAAATAAAAAGGCATATGGTAGATATGAGTATACTGCAACATATAGCCAATGAGGAAATTCTAAGAAGAGGAGGAGTAAGTGATATCAACAAATATATAATTATTCAAAAGGAAGATCTGATAAAGTAGTGAAGAGATGATGAATGATCTATAAAATTAAAGACTCATTTGAGCACTGTTAAGGTGAATTATTGATTAGATAGAGATGAGGGAAAAGATGAATGCAAAATTACTCCAAAACTTTTGAATCTCTTGGCACAGAAAAGCTCAATGGATATATATTAATTATGATGATCTAGATTTTTGGCAGGGAAAGATGGATGTTTCTTTGGACACATGGCACTAGAGAATGCTAGTGAGAAATTCTAATAGATAAATCTCTCATTGCATAGTCATCTCCATAAAGTTATAGATAATATAAGCAAGGGGGAAAGGGTGAGAGAGAAAAAAATGAGGGTTGAAGTAAGGGACTTAAAGTATATACATTATTAGAAACCAGGGATAAAAACATAAGCCAGCAAAAGAAATCAAGAAAGGCTCAGATTCAGGCTGAACCAGGATGGTGGTATAAAGGCAGGAATTCACAGAAACTCATTCACCAAAAAAACTGCAAAAACCATTAAATTATGACTCTAGCCAAAATTTAGAGGGGCAGAATGCACAGAAAGACTGAGTGATACAATTTCCCAGTCCAAGACAACTTAGAAAGCCACAAGAAAGGTGTCTTTCACTAGGACAGGGGATTGGAAAGAGCCACAGGCCAGTTACAGCACAGTGCAGCTGGAATGGAGTAAAGCAGCTCAGGCCTTCCAGGAACAGCCTGTGGGTCATCTGGATCTCTGGGTCCATGACAGACAGGGCAGTTTCCAGACCTCTTATCCTAGGGATCATGAGGGACACCTGGAGGAGTGGTGACAAAACTCTGCCACACTGTAGTGAGCATGGAGTAGAGTGCCAGCCTCAGAGCAGCCTGGTGGTAACAATCTGCAGTGGGAATCTGTGAAGCCACCCAGCACCTCCAGAACTCCCAGGCTACAGATGGTAAGGAGGATGGGGGAGAATTCAGAGGTCTCTCTTCTCTACCTAGGGCAAGACTCTGCTGTTTGCCCACACTCAGATGCAGGTCTCAGTTAAGCTCCCATACTACCAAAACCAAGCAGGAAACCTCCTCATAGCTCCAGGGAAGAGGAAAGGGCCTGTGGTCATCCACATACCAGAGCACAAGCAAGAGAGTAGTCTGTCTAAACCTCTCAAGAGAACTTGGAGGAATTAAGGATCCTGTGAGATGTCCTTAAAACCCTCAAAATCCTTGGAAGTGTGGTAAATCAGTCATAGGCTGAAGAAATGAGCAAAAAGAAGAAAAAGAAGAATCTGACCATAGAAAATTACTTCGGTCCCATGGAGGATAAAAATACATGCGCAGAAGATGACAAAGTTGAAGCTATTCTGTATCCAAAGGCTCTAAGAAAAATAGAAAATGGGCTGAGGCTATGGATGAGCCCAAAAAAAGACTTTGAAAAACAATTAAGGGAAGTAGCAGAAAAATTGGGAGGAGAAATGAGAGCATTGCAAATAAATCATGAAAACCAAGTCAGAAACTTGGTGAAAGGAATATAAAAAAGTACTTGGTGAAAGAAATAGGAAAAATACTGAAGAAAATAAACCAGTTTAGCAAAGTTTAGCAAAGAAAAGACTAAGAGACTGCCTTCTATGGGGGTGAGGTGGGGGAAGGGAAGCAAGATTGGGGAAAAATAGCAAAATTTAAAATAAATAAAATCTTTCTTAAAAAAAATCAAAAACAGTTTAGACTAAATGGAAAAAAGCAACACAGAAGGCAAATGAGGAGAAGAATGCCTTAAAAGGTAGAATTGGCCAGCTGGAAAAGGAGATATAAAAGCTCTCAGAAGAAAATAACTCTTTCAAATGTAGACCTTGACCCAAAGGAAGTTTATGACATTTTGAAAAAATCAGAAAGAAATGAAACAATACTAAAAACAACCAGAAATTAGAAAAAAATTTGAAATATTGCAATAGAAAAACAACAGACCTCAAAAACAGTTTCAGGAGACATAATTTAAAGAAATTATTGGGCTACCTGAAAATCATGACCAGGAAAAGAACCTAGACTTCATTTTTCAAGAAATGATGCACAACAATTGCCTGAACTCCTAGAAGCAGAGGGTAAAATAGAAATTGAGGGAATTCACTGATCACCTCCTGAAAGAGAAGATTCCAAAAGAAAAACTCCCAGGAATAGTATAGTCAAATTCCAAAACTGCCAATTCAAGGAGAAAATAAATACTAAAAGCTGCCCAAAACAATTCAACTACCATGACTTGCTAGTCAGGATTCCACAGGATTTGGCAGCAACTACATTAAGGATTTATAGAACTTGGAATATGATATTCAGGAATGCAAAAGACTTGGATTACAACCAAAAATCAACTACCCAGCTAAACTAACATCCCCTTTCAGGGAAAATATGGATTTCTAATGAAACAGAGAATTTTTAGATTTTCCTATTGAAACAACCACAACTTAACAGAAAGTCTGATCTCCAAGGACAGGACTCAGGTGAATCATAGAGAAGGATTAATTCTGAGGAACTTAATGATATTGAACTGTTTGTATTCTTGCATTGAAAGAAGATAATGATAACTCACATGAACTTTCTCATTTATAAGTGTAATTAGAAGGATCATATATAGATAAGGCACATGAAGGAGCTGAATTTAATAATATAATATAGTAAAAAGATAGATTCAATGGATAATAAAGGAAAGTACTGGAAGAAGATAAAGTAGGGGGAAAAGGGGCTAAGATAGTTCACATAAAACAGTCAAGAGAAAGCTTTTGCAATGGGGTAGAACAGAGGAAGGTAAGGGGCAATGAGTGAGCCTTCATTCTCAACAGAAATGGCTCAGAGTACCCTCACACCTCTCAGACTAACCAATATGACCAGAAAGAACAATGATCAATATTTGAAGGGATGTGAGAAATCTGGGACACTAATACATTGTTGCTGGAGCTGTGAACTCATCCAAACTTTCTGGAAAGCAATTTGGAATTATGCCCAAAGGACAAAAACATGTGCATACCCTTTGATCCAGCCATACTGATACTAGGTCTATTCCCTGAAGAGATTATGAAAAAAGGTAAAAGCATTACTTGTGTAAAAATATTAAGAACAGTACTATTTGTGGTGGCAAATAATTGGAAATTATGTGAATGTCCTTCAAATGGGAAATGGCTTACCAAATTGTGGTATATGTATATGACTGAACACTATCATTCTATTATAAACCAGGAGGGATGGGGATTCAGGAAAGCCATGAAGGATACGCATGAACAAATGGTGAGAGAGATAAGCAGAACCAGAACATTGTACACCCTA